>NC_059425.1:6014032-6036056 GCF_021028975.2 Sphaerodactylus townsendi | reverse complement strand
GAAAGAAAGAAAGAAAGAAAGAAAGAAAGAAAGAAAGAAAGAAAGAAAGAAAGATGTTTGCTGGCTGGTCCATTTAGTAAAACTTGTTTGATAAGGGAAAATACTTACAGCCGTATAATTTGGTGTATGAATTAAATAAGCAAACTCATTGTTCCTTCTATCAGGAGCAGATTTACCCTGGAATCCATCACAATTTCTCTTTTTGACTTTCCTGCCCACGGATCAGCTTTTCAGTGATGTAAATAAATGTTTCTTCATTGTCCTTGCAGGGTGGGGTGTCTTTTGAAGAAGTGGCCGTGCATTTCACCAAGGAGGAATGGGCCCTGCTGCGGCCCCCCCAAAGGGTGCTGTACAAGGAAGTCATGCTGGAAAACTTTTGGAATGTGTCTTCTCTGGGTGAGGATCCTTTTCCTCTGGGCTGATTGCAATGGCTGATCTCAGCTACCCTCCATTATCCTTCCTCTGATTTGGGTTTACGTTGCAGAGAGCAAACCCCTGCCTGGCAGTCCTCTGTTGGACCACCTGAGAGGACATCAGAAGAGGTGCCAGGGTGTTAGGTCTCAAACCTTAAGTCAATAAATGGACTCCCTAGTATTGATCAGTAGTGTTTATGGATGAGGCATCGAAGCACCAAAGCTCGGCAAAGCCAATTCTGACAAACCTGGCTTTTCCCATCCCCTTCATCCCATTGCAAACCCCTCCCCTTTCCCAAGAGATTGTAGAAAACAGTCCCCTGAGCTGAGGCGCCCAGAGGTCGGCAGCAGATAGTAAGAGAAAGCCACCTGTCCTCCTGCCCCCACGAGTTAACGGATGCAACTCTGTTTCTCATAGGACCAGGGTGTCGGGGGAAGCCTAGTTATCTACAAAGCATGTGAAGCCATAAAGTAGAGATCAAGGAAAGAACGCTCCAGATGGCTGTGGTAACACATAGCAGGCTGGTTACATATATCTTTTAGCAAAATTGATTTATAGCTTTAAGCAGTTACATGGAGCTAGGAATTTGTCTCAATCACATAGATACAATGCCCCTGACATAGGGGAATGCTTAGTCAAGAGAAGGTGGGGTCGTCTGAGCAGGGGCTTTTCTCCAGGGGCTTTTCTCCTGGACTAAGAGGAGACTGTGGAGGGAACTCTACTGGCTTCAATGCCAATGCCTGAGTTTGCAGCTGCATTTCTGCAACACACCCTCTGCCCACCAGTGCCCTGCGGTGGTTTCTCTCCAAAATTTCATCTGCCTGACTCATGCACGAACAGCCCTTCCTGAAAAAAAAGGTGGCCAGCTTCCTTGGAAAAAAAAAAAAAAAAATGTAGCATGTGAATGGTGTATGCGGTTGTAATTTCACTGTTTTCCAACCCTCTACTAAAAATAAGCGTAAATAGGGCCAGATTCCAGACACTTCCCAATTTGTCTAAGAGTGTTGATAAGTTTAAAATAAAACTTCCCTTTCTAGTCAGAAAACAAACAGCAAAAGAAGCTTTATAGAAGTTAAAAAAAGATGAAAGAGTAAGATTTGTTTAAAAACATGAAAGGTATTTCGCAAAGCAAAAATAAAGCAGGTAAGTTGATATTAAAGGCACTGTAGACAAGAGTTTTATGGCTTCTTCCGCAGATTCAATTCAGTTATTCAGGAGCTGTTTTTTTTCTTAGGTCTTTAAAATTACATAAACCAATCGGGTGTTTTTTAAATCTATTCAGTTGCTAGTACAGTTCTCCTTCTGTTTTCCCTTTTCTGAGAGGACGACTTTACTCTCAGATAAAAGATGATTTAGCAAGATTTCTGCACGCTGCCTAGGACAATCTGAACCCACTAAGGTTTATGAGTAGGATTTTCTCCCTTCTGTGTCCCTGCAGAATAAAATCCACTCCCTTCTCTGTGAAGGGCCACAGTCCTTAATGAGCCGTTCCTGCTTATTCTTCCTTAGTAGATTTCCCTCATAGATAAAAACAGCCACCGATGTGCTTTGTGGTACCACTTCTGTATTACTGGGAACTCAGAACAGACCACTCTTGTCTGCCTGAACTTGTCCTTTCACAAAAAGTAAGCTTTGCGCCAAGACAACGAAGCAATTTCCTAATGCAGCCATTCCTTAGCTCATCCTACTGCAGAACTCCCTCTCAGTTCTCACAGCACCGACTAAAAGCTGACTCTTTAGCTGCCAGCCAATCACAAGCGTCTGTGGTTAGCTCCTGGTGTGCTGGAGCTTTGCTCTGTTACAATGCAGCTAAGTACTGGAATCCCTCACAGTTTCCATCTCAGTTTGACAGGGAGCAGCCACAGAACTGCTAGAGCTTGAGTCTTGGTTCTGTACTGTCCTTCTTGGTTCTGCACTGTCCCTCTTCCCATTCCTAATACTTAGCTATTGTGTATTTCTGGAGGGGCTGTCAACCTCACTTGGGACTGAGGAATTTATTTGCACTCAAGAGAGTTATAATTTTGTTGGTTGTTATTTTCTTCCCCTGATTACAAGGTCCTCTGATTGCAAAGCCTGAGCTCATATCCCAGCTTGAAGAGAAAGAAGATGTGTTTCTTGGGATCTTTGATGAAGAGGAGGATCTGGCAGGTAGCTACTATATGTCCCTCGGGATTATACTTTTCTTGTGCTTCCTTTTAAGAGCGGGTGGATTTCTGTGAGGATTATCATCATGGTCTCTTCCTCAGACTGAAAGAGATGTGAATGTGAAAATGGTGGCTGTAGACCAGGAACCTACGAGAACAGCCGGCGTCCTTGTACCAAGTCAGATCACTTATTCCCTGTCCACCCTGAGTGGCCATGGCTCTTTGGCAGGGCTGTTCTCCAGGCACCTGAAACCACTTTCAGTGGAGATGCTGGCACTGATCCCGGCGCATGGAAAGCATGCATTTTCCCACAGAGAAGATCCATAGAAATTCCAGAGCTTGCTCACGCTAGTGCATTTTACCTTCTTCTCCCCTCGGTTCACAAGAGTCTTCAACTATTCTGAGCAGCCTGGCAAATAGAGATTTCCCAACATGACAGCACAGCACTATAAAATCCCACATCTTGCAGAAATAATCCTGGCCGTCTCTGGGGTCCAGGGCATTGCCTTGCAATGGCTCGCCTCATTCCTCCAGAATTGAACTCAGCAAGTGAGGTTAGGGGACAGGGCATCCCAACGGTGCCCACTTCAGTGTGGGGTGCCACAGGGGGCCCAATTATCCCCTTTGTTAGTTAACATCTACAAACGACCCCTTGCTCAGCTGGTGTGGAGTTTTGGGCTGATTTGTTACCAGTATGCTGATTATACTCGGCTCATTCTGTTGATGGAGGGGAGACCAACCTCCGCTCTTGCGGCTCTCCAGCATTGTTTGGAGACGGTTGCTGGTTGGTTGAAGCAAAGCAGGTTAAAACTTAATCCATCGAAGACGGAGGTCCTGTGGGTGGGTCACGGCGGGGGGGGGGGGGGGGGGGGGGGGGGGGGGGGGGGGGGTTTCAGCAGCCGTTGCTAGAGGGAGCTCCTCTATCAGCAGCCCCCTCTGCCCAGAGCCTGGGGGTTTGCCTGGATTCAGTTCTCTCTATGGAGACCCAGATTTCCTCGGGATCTCCCCACTGCTGGACCACAGAACGCAGATCAGTCCCATTTCTGGTGCCCCCCCCTCCCATCACAGGATTTTCCTGGACCTGCTTGTATGTGCACCTTTTTGGGGAAAAAAAACACTCTAATACCACCCAGGCTTTGTAGAAGTTTACTCCAGGGGTCCCAAAGCTACTGGACTCCCCAATAGGAGCCTAATAGGAGAAGGGAGCTACACATTTGAGGGTCCATAGCTTTGATCCCCAAGAACCAAACTTCACCAAACCTGGGTGGTATCATCAAGAGGGTCTCCTAAAGATACTCTGAAATTTTGGTGCTGATAGCTTAACAATTGCACCCCTGACAGCAGGCACCCCCCCCCACCAAGGGACAGGTCTAGACGTCTTCACTGGAAACATGCTGCAGTGAGGATGTTGGAACCTGAAAAAGTGCTGATTCTTTTGAAACTTGGTTGTATCTAGATTAAATTTTCAGTGGGAATTCAGCCTTTGGTGTTTTTCAGAGCCATGCAATGGTTTCCAGGTTAGACTATTGCAACTCACTCTACCCAGGCCTTCCCTTATGGTTGATCCGGAAGCTGAAGTGGGTCCATAACGCAGCGGCCCAGCTTCTCCTGGGCAGTTCAATATGGGATCATATCTTGCCCGTACTTTTCTATCTCAAAACAGCTGGCTCCATGCCAGTGTTCCAGATCATCTTTAAAGTGTTGGTTTTAACCTTTAAGGCTCTTCGTGGCCTGGGGCCTTCATATCTGTCTGTTCCCATATGTCCCTACTTGGCCTCTGCGCTCGGCAGAGGCCAATCTGCTGGTGGTCCCAGTCCCCTCCATAATATAGCTAGCCTCTATCCGGGCCAGCTTAGAGCAGTTCCACAGGGTCTGCAAGACGGAGTTGTTCCATCAGGCTTTTAGGGAGGTCAGCTGTTCAGGGTGTCATCTCCTGCGTTCCATATTCTATTCCTGGAGCACACACTACAATCTAACTGCCCTGGTGTTATTGCGGATGTCAGTATCTGATTTTCGCGTCAAAGTTGGTGCTGTTATTTTATGTTCACTTGATGTTTTAATTGGAATTTTAGTATAACTATATTTTATTGCGATGTGCTTTAATAATTGTACACCTGCCAGAGCCCTCTGGGGGTTAGGGCAGTATATTAAATGTGGATAATGAATAAATAAATAAATTTCCACAGGGCAGAAACCATGAAATGCTTGGAGTGTGGAAAAGAATTCAATAAAGAAGTGCACATCATACTTCACATCAGAGAATTCTGAAGGGAGAGAAACCATGCAAATGCCCGCAATGGAAAAAGCTTCCAGTCAGAATGGAAACCTTATTTCCCCATCGAAGAATTCATACAGGGCCCAGAAACCATATATTCTTACTGGAATCTTGGAAAAGACTTCCGTCCAGCGTACATCTAACTTCCCCATCAAAGAATTCACACTGAGGGAGGAAACCATGCAAATGCCTGGAGTGTGGAAAAGGCTTCGGTCATATAAACTCTTGGTTCCGCATCAGAGAATTCACACAGGGGCTTAGTAACCGTACAAATGCCTGGAGTGTGGGAGAAACTGGTCAGAGAAGGAAACCTTACTTCACATCAAAGAATTCACACAGGAGAGAAACCATATGTATGCCAGGAGTGTGGAAAAGCCTTCAGTCACAGAACAGGTCTTACTTCACATCAGAGAATTCACACAGGGGAGAAACCATACAAATGCCCGGAGTGTGGGAAAGGCTTCAGTCACAGCGGAGATCTTACTAAACACCAGAGGATTCACACGGGCGAGAAACCATATGTATGCCTGGAGTGTGGAAAAGCCTTCAGTCGGAGCACAAGACTTAATTCACATCAGAGAATTCACACAGGGGAGAAACCATATAAATGCCTGGAGTGTGGAAAAGCCTTCAGTCACAGAACAGGTCTTACTTCACATCAGAGAATTCACACAGCGGAAAAACCATATAAATGCCTAGAGTGTGGAAAAGCCTTCAGTCAGAGAGCAAATCTTACTTCCCATCAAACAATTCACTTTGGCGAAACCATACAAATGCCTGGAGTGTGGGAAAGCCTCATAGTCACAGCACAAAACACTCATAGTCACAGCACAACTCTTACGTCACATCAGAGAATTCACAAAGGGGAGAAATCATACAGATGCCTGGTGTGTGGAAAAGCCTTCAGTCAGAGTGGAAATCTTATTTCCCATCAAATAATTCATAACAGGGCAGAAACCATATAAATGGCTGGAGTGTGGATAAACCTTCAGTCAGAGAGTAAGTTTTACTTCCCATCAAAGAATTCACACAGGAGAAATACCATACAAATGTCTGAAGCGTGGAAAAAGTTTCTGCTGGATTTCACACCTTGCTTATCATCAAAGAAATCACATAGGAGAAATCACAGTAAATACAGCTAACCAGTCTCCATTCTCTGTTTCACTGAATAGAAGATTGGGAGAAGAAAATTATCCATATGCTGGAAATGGACAGATAACTTGGAAGTTGAAAAGAAACTATGCTAAATTTAAGAAAACATAATTCTATATTCGACAAGTTAAATTCTAATACCAATAAAGAAGACACTCCATACGTTTAAAATGGAAAAATAAAAATATAATCAATCTCACCCTCATATTAAAATTGTTATCTTCTATGATATAACAATAAGTAAAGAACAGTATAATTTAAAATAACAACAGAGATATACATTTCCCTTCTTTCACAATGTATTTTTTTTCTTGTTTAGAAGATGGGAAAAGAATCACGAAATTATGACAAAGATGAGATAATGTATTTTGTTTATTTCCCTGTAGGAGAAATTTTAAGAAATTGAATAGTTAAATGCTCAAAAGAAAATATTTGAAACATAGATAGAAAGAATATGTATAATAGTTTCCTTCCTTAGATAGTTCCCTACAATAGTTTTGTGTTTATTATATAATGTATCTTGTGTTCTCGTTTTCTCTTGATTCTATATTGTTGTATTTTAATAACATTCAAAAAATTTTTAAAAAGAAAACAGTGGCCAACAGTATCCTAAATATTCTCCATAGCCACCAATTTTCAGAGCTAATTGTCTCTCTTTTGGTTATTTTGATCAAGAGTACCTTTTTCTCTATTGACAAGCTTCTTCCCTTTTTAACACGACATCCCTTCAAATATTTAAACATGGCTATCATCTATCCCCCTACCCCTTACCTTCTCTTCTTTAGACTAAACATATCCTGCTCCTTAGGTCTCTCCTCATAGGGCATGGATTCTAGACCTTTTATCATTTTGGTCACCCTCCTCTCGACCCAGTCCAATATTTTTCATATATTGTGGTCAGTGGTGGGATCCAAAAATTTTACTAACAGGTTCCCATGGTGGTGGGATTCAAACTGTGGCGTAGCGCCAATGGGGCTGGGCGAGACACGTGACGATTGTGGCAGGCATTCCAGGGGCGGGGCATTCCTGGGCGGGGCTGTGGCAAGGACGCAGCCGCTGTGTCGGTCCTTGGACGGGAAACAAATGCACGCAGGCACAGGCTGCCTCCTGCTAGACCAGGGGTCGGGAACCCCGTGACTCGCCCGGGAAGCCGCATCGCGGCCTCTTCCGCCCAGCTGTTCTGCGGCTCCAGGAGGCTGAGCTGCGAGCCCCCTCTTCACCCGCCCTGCGAGGAGCAGGGCGGGCGCTTCACTCGTCCGGCGGCCGGCCAGGCCAAGCCGCCTGGAGCCTCTTCGCCCGCCCTGCTCCTTGCAGGGCGGGCGCTTCACTCGCCCGGCGGCCGGCCAGGCCGAGCCGCTGAGCCCATCTACGCCTGCCCTGCAGAAGGTGGCCCGGGGTGAGCGGGCGGTGGGGAGGCGAGCGAGCAAGTGAGCAGGGGAGGGTGAGCCAAATGGCTCTTTGAGGGGAAAAGGTTCCCGACCCCTGTGCTAGACTGTTTCAAGTTCTGCGCGCTACTGCTGAGAGGAGGGGCGTAACGAAGGCAAAAATCACGTGGCAAAATCACCAATTAGTGCTCCTCTCCCAGCACACACAAATAGTGGTGGCTTACTCCTTAGGGGACCTGTGAGAACCTGCTGGATCCCACCTCTGATTGTGGTGCCCAGAACTGGACACAGTATTCCAGGTGAGGTCTGACCAATGCAGAATAGAGTGGTATTATTAATACCCTGAGCCACTCTATGGGAGAAAGATGATGGGTCAAAGACTCCAGAGCCTTCCTAGATCAAAGTTAGTCCCCTCAGTTGTGCCCCAAAGCCATTATGGAGAACCTTGTAGAGTGGAGAACCTTCACATCCCAAGTTTCTTCTCCCCCCCCCCCACTCCATTTGGAGGGACAACCCAGAGAATAACGGGGGAGGGGCAAAGGCCCATGCAGGGGTAGAGGCAGATGCCACAACTTGGCCCTCCATAGAAATCCTTCTCTGCCTTTGTAGAATTCAGCAGCCATTTCTCAGAAGTGGGAAGGACAAAATTATGTAAATGTCTCCTTGGCACCATTTGCTTCCTTCTGGGGGCGCCGTGGGGTGGGGTGGGGGTGGCAAGCAGGCATTCAGAGCAGCTTGTCTCCATGTCAAAGTACAATCCGGGCATATTTATGCCTGGCACCGGCAGCTTTCTATTGGCCACGTTTCAAAGCCCACCCCATTGGTTAAATTACCCAATCATGACAGCTAGAGCACTTCGCACGTGTGGCACGGCTAGGAATTGCATAAACGCACTCTAGGCACCCTGCTGAGTCTTTGATGTGTGACACACCTCCCGGAATCAAAATTGACACCCGCTCCTGCCTGATGGCCATTCTCCAGTCCTCTGCCTGAAGAGCCCAGGAATGACACGGTGTGTCATTGCACACTCCCTAACCGCTGAAAAGGGCAGGTCAGAACAAGTCTGGACTTGCCTGGCTTTAATTGAGACATGTCCTACCCTGCCTGGTCGGCGTGTGATGTTTGCGCGCATGTGCATTTAAAAGTGGGGGTGGGAGGAGTCGGGCGGGGTCTTGTAACACGTTGGGGTGCTTGCAGAGCTGCCAGAATGCCTCATGCATTGCAGACCAAGTCTATTTTGCTCAAACCAGGTCTTATTTTGCAAACTGTAAAAGTGCGGGCATCCATTTTACTCTTTCACTGGGGAACAATAACAGAGCTGTACCTTGTGTGTCACTGTCTCATTCCTCCCCAGCCCGTACTGATTGACTGGTTTTCAAACACGCACAGAAGTGGGAAGGATAGTTTGCAGAAGTTTTGGGGGTGTCTGTAAGGTATTGGGGGGGGGGCGTTATTGCTAGAAACAAGAGTGAACTTTTTCCTAAGAGGTTTGGAAATGTGCGCATTTCTAAGTGTGTGTTTGGGAAGGAAGGGAGGGAGGGAGGGCTCAAACACGGCTTTCCCAGTCCCCTTTCTCTGTTGTTTTGGGAATGAAGGAGGGGGGGGCTGGCTGGCTGTGGGGCAGGGGTCTTTCCTTTGAATGGCTCTAAGCAAATGTAATTAGGCATTCTTCTATCTCTGAGGAATCTCAGACTTCCCTCTGTGATACACCTCTGAAGAGGCCAGCCACAGATGCAGGCGAAACGTTAGGAACAAGATCCACCAGACCACGGCCACACAGGAGCACAAATTACAGGAGCAAACTAACACTCTCGGTTGCAGGGGCTTGAGGTGTGTGTGTGGGGGGGCGCTGAGGCAGTGCTAGCAGTTGTACAGCAGCAACGTAAAGCTAAAGTAAGACTTTGGAGTTTTCTTCTTAGAGGAAAGATCTCTCTTTTTTCGTCTATGGATGTTGCTGACGTTTGGGGATCTTGTATTTTGGCTTGCCAGTTTTTAATTCTTATCTTTAAGAAGGGAAGGGACTTTTCCTGGTCTACAGCAGCAGAAGGCCATTGCTTTCACCTCCTGCCTGTGAGCTCCCAAAGGCACCTGGTGGGCCACTGCGAGTAGCAGAGAGCTGGACTAGATGGACTCTGGTCTGATCCAGCTGGCTTGTTCTTATGTTCTTATGAAGGACAAAAGAATCTGGACAATACAGAAATGGTTGGAATATATATGGGAACAAATACAATTGGAAATGTTTGACATAATGTCAAGAAACCAAATATGGCAAGAAAAACAAAAAGATATGAAGTGGACCTGGACTGAATTCAGAGACTGGTTCAACGAAATTGGAACCACAGAAGAAAACTGGAAAAGAAGATTAGGAAGAATGGACCTGCTGCTGCACATTCAAAGAAGAAAAGAGGGAGGGGGAAAGGGGGGGAAAGGATATGGAGGATGAAACAAAAAGATGCATAATATAAATCTGTAACAATCCAAAATATCAATAAAAATTTTAAAAAATGAAGGTGCCAGCCACAGATGCAGGGGAAATGTTAGGGACAAGATCTACCAGACCACGGCCACGCAGCCCGGAAAACCCACCACAACCAATTATACGCCGTGGTGGCAAACCTTTGGCACTCCAGATGTCCATGGACTACAATTCCCATCGGCCAATTGGCCATGCTGGCAGGGGCTGATGGGAATTGTAGTCCATGGACATCTGGAGTGCCAAAGGTTCGCCACCACTGATATAGCACGTGGTTCTGGGATTACTTCTGCCAGTTCTGTGGGCACAGCGCATAGAGACTTAGATTGATGTGTTTGTATAATTTGTGGGAGGAAACGGCTGACCCAACAGACATGGTGCTTGAAGGAAGTTGTTGTGAGTCTACACAGCAGCGGCCCACTGAGGGTTAAAGGGAGAGAGGAGCGCAGTCCTAGAGCAGCCGCGGGGAGAAGGGCGCCGGAGGGTGGGGGAGCCACTTCCGGTCGCTCCCGGAAGCAGCCCCTGATCCCCCCGGGGTGCCCCTTGAATTCCCGGGCGGGACACTGGTGAGCTGCAGGGGGCTTGGGGGGGGGGGGCGGAATGTGGGGGGGGGGCGGGGCTACAGGGAGGGGAGGGTCCCTGGGCGCCTTCCTGCAGAGGAGCCACGTGGAGGGTCGGAGGGCGGGATCCGAACTCGGCGCCCGGGGGAGGGGGCTGGACGAGCTGGAGGGGTGGGGGTCTCAGAGGCGCTCTTCGGAAGGAGAGGCAGGGAAGGAGGGAGAGCCCGGGGAGAGCCGTGGGGTGGGGCGGGGCAGACGCGGGGGGAGGGGCGCTGAACGAAGGACCCCGAGGGGTGGGACCGAGGGCGGTGGAAGGTCAATTGTGTCGCTGGACCCCAAAATAAGGAGACCCCCCCTCCTCCTCCTCCCCGCCAGTCCCGGATTGCGGGGGGGGGGGTCGCAGAAGTTGCAGTTCAGCGTTTCTGGCTCAAGGCCCCCCCCCCCCGGTCCCTCTCCCACCCCGGGAATCCCAGCTGGAGGGGAGGAAGCGGCCGTGGGCGAGGAAGAGCTTCAGGGCCGCCCCCCAGATGAGCCCGACGCTGCTGGGCTGGCGACCAAGGAGGCGTCTCTGTCGCCCAGGGCAGGAGGGGAAGCGGGAAGGGGGGGGGGTCCCACGCCCTCCCCCAAGATCAGCCAGGGGGCCAGCCGACATCCATGCAGATTTACCCCAGACTTAACCCCCCCCCCCGTGGGCTTTTGTGTTTGAGGGACCACAGACCAAGAGGGGCTGCTGCTGGGGAGGGGCTTGTGTGCTTTTTTCCTCCCCTTCCCCACGTGGTTGTGGAGCATCAGGGCCCCTCCTCTGATCTCTCGCTTTCCTGCCAAGCTGGAGTCTGCAGCTGAGCTTCTTAAGGGGGGTGCCATTTTACACCCCCCCCCCCACTCCTGCCAAGGCAGCTCCCATTTTTCCTTCCTCTGCTGCAGCAAAAAGGTTTGGGGGTGGGGGGGGGGGGGCTTCCTCCTTTTCAAAAAAGCTGGCAGCTGTCATATCTTTGTAACTCTGTGCCTGTCAGTTTACACCAAGGAACAATATTCAGTTGCTGGTCTTATAAACCAACCTAAAAAAAAATCCCCGGTGGAATATAGGGGCAGGGGGTGGTGGCAACTCTGCATCACAAAAACGTGGGGGAAAGTCCCATGTGGAAGCTCCACTGCCTCTGGATTGTGTCCACAAAGCACCAGTCTTCCTCCCCCCTCTTCCCCTCCCCATTTTGTTCTCATTCTCCTTCGTTCTTGCCAGTTTCCTGTTGTTTGGGGGCTCTTTTTCTACTCTGCTCCATATTCATGGGGAGGATCTTTTCCTTCCAGGCCTTGCAGATTACTAAATGCAGTTGCTGGATCTATTTCAGCCCATCTCTGACATGTGCATAAATTTGGTCCATGTTTCTAGGAGGCAGTTCTCACAGAGACTAACAGGGTGGAGCGGAGGGGAAAAACTCCAGGGCCTTTCTATCTGCCTTTTCCACATGTGGATTCAAGGGAGCTTCACCTGAGACTGCGAATGGAGGAATGCATTTTTCCTTCTGTTAAAATTTCCCTGCCCCAGAAACGCATCATGGCCAGTACAGGCAGGGAGGGCAGGAACTATTTCCTTGGATGGCTAGTTTTCTGCGTGCGGGGAAATAGTCACTCCTAGCTGGCATCTGTCACCTGCAACTTTATGTCAAGCAGTCCGTCCCCTCCCCTCAGGACGCTGCTTGCCTCAAACCAGCATAGCCCCCTAAATGTGTGGGGCAGGCTAGGGACTCTTGGCTTCCCTCATTGGGGTGAGGGTGTGGGGTGGCTTCAGGCAGGGTCAGCAACTCTTTGCCCCGGAGTGGATGTGCAGAGGTTGGAAGGAAATAGTTCAAGGAGGGTGTATGAATGTGAGACCACCCCCAAATAGCTCAGTGGGAGAAAGATGATGGGTCTAAGACTCTGGATCCTTCCTCGATCGAAGGTGGTCCCCTCAGTTGTGCCCTGAAGCCATTATGGAGAGAGGGTTATTTGAGGGACTGGCACAGGAAACGTGTTTGTAGTGCAAAAAAGGAATTCCCCACCCCTTTTATTTCTCCCCCTCCCAGGCAAGAGTGAAAAGACGTCCTTGATGCCTTCTCCGCCATCCCCTGCACTTGGCGAAAGGAAGAGAGCATACATGCAGCCAGCTCTCAGCGAGTATTAAAGGGGGGGGGGGGGGCATTCCTGGTCAGACATGCATGAGGCGACAGGGATGTTTCCTTCTATTCCTGGAGCTTGGAGGATCAGGCTCCCCTTTGCCCTTGCGCCAGCTCTGGTGCTGCCAGATTTCAAGACTGTCTCATGGTGACCCCCCATTCGGCCTCTGTCTAGACTGGACAGAAGAGGGAAAAAGGCCAAGCCCAGGAACCATGAAACAAAAAACTGGACCATGAATTTCCCATGTCAGTTACAGTGTGTGGACATCTGTGGCCTCTTCCTCACAAGAGCAGCTAGCCCCCCTGGTAGCGAAGACAGCCCCTCTGAAGCTCCAGGGATGGCCCCCAAAAGAGGGGTAGTGATGGGGGGGGGGGGCAAATATCCCCACAGGTTCTGCTCCCCTCTTCTTTGTGCAGCTGTTCCACCATTAATTAACGCTCTCTTAATATGTGACCACAAATCAAGAAGGGGATATTGGACAAACTGGAGAGTGTCCAGAGGAGAGGCAACCCGGAAGGGTCTAGAATCCACTCCTGTGAGGGAGAGGCTTAGGGGGCTGTGTATGTTTAGTCATTTAACCCCAAAATTAACAAAGTCATAACGGTGAGCAAAACACACGTGTTAGGATTGAGATTAGGAATAGAATTGCAGAAGAAAACGCTCTTAATGAAAAAAAAGGAACAAGTGATTCGTTATGGCTAACCTACAGTCAGTAGAAAAGTGGGAGTAAGCTTTTAAGAAAGAAAGAAAGATGTTTGCTGGCTGGACCAGATTATAAAGCCTTCCTTTGATAAAGGAAAAATACAGTTATATGATTTGGCTTATAAATTAAAGAAGCAAATCCATTGTTCCTCCTGTCAGCAGAGTTACCCAGGAACCCATCACAATTGCTCTGTTTTTGGCTATCTCACCACAGACTAGCTTTCCACTGATGTAAAGAAATGTTTCCATCTTCCTTGCAGGATGGAGCTATCCTTTGAAGAGGGTGGCCGTGTATTTCACCAAGGAGGAATGGGCCCTGCTGCGGCCAGCGCAAAGGACTCTGTACAAGGAAGTCATGCTGGAGAACTTTTGGAATGTGTCTTCTCTGGGTGAGGAGCCGTTTCTTCTGGGCCTGATCCCAATAGCAGATTCCCTTCAGCCAACCTCCATTATCCTTCCTCTGATTTGGGAGATCTTTTGAAGTGACGTTGCAGAGAGCAAACCCCTGCCAGGCAGTCCTGTGTTGGACCACTTGAGAGGACATCACTGTAGGGAAGAGGTAAATCAAGGAAATGTATCTCCAGTGTGGGTCTTGCCTTACCTAGACTGGAGAGGCTGCTGTGGAGGGAACTTTTCCGATGACTTAGTTTACAGCTGGCATTTTCTCTCTCAGCATGGCAGGGGAGCACCAAAGAACTGTCCCATTCTGGATGGATGATTATTCCCATTCCTAATACCTTGCCCATTGTGCATTTCTGGATGGGCTTGAAACTGAGGAGTTTATTTACACACAAGAGGTTTATGATTTTGATGAGGTGGATTTGGTTTTCCCCGATTACAAGGTCCTGTGATTGCTAAGCCTGAGCTCATATCCCAACTAGAAGAGGGAAGAAAGAGGTGTTGCTTGGGATCTTGATGAAGAAGGAGGAACCAGCAGGTATGGATTAAAAACTGGTTGAGAAACAGGAAGCAAAGAGTGGGTGTAAATGGGAAATTCTCACAATGGAGAGATGTAGGGAGTGAGTGTCCCCAAGGATCCTCAAGGTTTTGGGACCAGTGCTCTTTAACCTATTAATAAATGACCTATGGAAGTAGCGGTGGAGTAGCGTGGTGGCCAGGGTTTGCAGATGATACCAAATTATGTAGGGTTGGCTTAGGAACCACAAAGGATTGCTTGTGAAGAGCTCCAAGCAGACCTTGATAAATTAGGGTGAGTGGGCTAAGAAATGGCAAATGCAGTTCAATGTAGCAAAATGTAAAGTGAGTGCACATAGGGCAAAATCCAAATCTTTACATACACGTTCACAGGGGTCAGTGCTATCAGTCACAGACCAGGAAAGGGATTTAGGCGTCTTAGTTGATAGTTCCATGGGAATGTCAACTCAATGCATGGCAGCTGTGAAAAAGGCAAACTCTATGCTGGGGATAATTAGGAAAGGATAGAAAATGTTGACAGAGAGAAATTTTTCTCTCTTTCTCACAATACTAGAACCAGGGGGCAGCCATTGAAAATGCTGGGGGGAAGAATTAGGACTAATAAAAGGAAACACTTCTTCACGCAACGTGTGATTGGTGTTTGGAATATGCTGCCACAGGAGGTGGTGACGGCCACTCACCTGGATAGCTTTACAATGGGCTTGGACAGATTTATGGAGGAGAAGTCGATTTATGGCTACCAATCTTGATCCTCTTTGATCTGAGATTGCAAATGCCTTAACAGACCAGGTGCTCGGGAGCAGCAGAAGCAGAAGGCCATTGCTTTCACCTCCTGCATGTGAGCTCCGAAAGGCACCTGGTGGGCCACTGCGAGTAGCAGAGAGCTGGACTAGATGGACTCTGGTCTGATCCAGCTGGCTTTGTTCTCTTATGTTCTTATGTTCTTAGGTAGCTACTATATGTCCCTCCAGGACTGTACTTTGTCTGCAATGCTTCTGTCTAAGAGTGGGTGGATTTCTGTGAGGATCATCATCACTTTTTGACCAACTCTCCCTCTGGCCCTTTCCGCATGGGCCAATGCATTTACAGCTGCTCTGAGCGAGAAGCGTGAAGGTGCCGCTTTCCACCTCCCTTCCCGAGGGGAGGAGTTTTTAGAAAGCGCTGCTTTCTCCCATTGGCATAGTGCGTCCCGGTCTGGAGGGCTGCTGAGACCCGTCCCTGCAGCCCTCCAGACCGACGCTTGATATCCTTTGAATGTAAACGAGACTCTCTAATTTCTCCAATCCATTTCTACAATTATTTTTCATTCCTGTTTTTTCCTCAGGTTTAGCTGAAATAAAAAAGGGAGAGGGAGGGAGAGAGAGAGAAAGTGGAGTTGGAGCCTTTGAGGGGACTGTGGCTCCTTCATTGTATTAAAAAGCTGGGGGAGAGAATGTGGCTTAAACAACTTCAGGGGAGCCTTTCTGAGAATAGGAGGATGGGTCATTCATGCTCCGGCCAGGGGGACATTTGTGAGTCCAACTTCATGAATGGAACATTCCCATGAGAGCCCCAGTGTCATAAGAACATAAGAACATAAGAACATAAGAACAAGCCAGCTGGATCAGACCAAAGTCCATCTAGTCCAGCTCTCTGCTACTCGCAGTGGCCCACCAGGTGCCTTTGGGAGCTCACATGTAGGATGTGAACGCAATGGCCTTCTGCGGCTGTTGCTCCCAATCACCTGGTCTGTTAAGGCATTTGCAATCTCAGATCAAGGAGGATCAAGATTGAGTAGCCATAAATCGACTCCCTCACTCCATAAATCTGTCCAAGCCCCTTTTAAAACTATCCAGGTGGAGTGGCCATCACCACCTCCTGTGGCAGCATATTCCAAACACCAATCACACGCTCATGCTGAAGAAGTATTTCCTTTTATTAGTCCTAATTCTTCCCCCCCAGCATTTTTCAATGAATGCCTCTGGTTCTAGTGCATTGTGAGAAAGAGAAAGAGTTGTTCATCAACCCGCACTTTGACTTGGGAAGATAAATCAATAAAGAGAAGCAACTGTCTAGAGACGTTCATCACTGTATACCTATCTCAGAGGGTGTTTGTTGTGAGGGGGGAAGGGCAAGGAGATTGTAAGCCACTTTGAGTCTCCTGCAGGAGAGGAAGGGGGGATATAAATCCAAACTCCTCCTCCTCCTCCTCCTCCTCCTCCTCCTCTTCTTCTTCTTCTTCTTCTACAACAACAACAACAACAACAACAAAATGACAGGCCTGTGGATACATTTGAGGGCTGGTGTTTTGATTTCATTGCCATACAGGATTCTGGAAATGGTTTTCAGACACCTGGTGCTTCAGTTCTTGCATTCTGTACTGCAAGTAATTTGGTTCAGTCTCTAACATTCAAACCATAGCTTTTTAACAGTGTTCATATCTTAGTTCTTCTCTCTTTCTACAGGAGAATTCCAAGTCAAAGCGAATGAAGTGGAAAAGAGTGTGGCAAAGCCTCTAGCCAGAGTGGACACCGTATGTCACCCATCCAAACAATTCACATCATGGAGAAACCTTATAAATGCCAGGGAGTGTGGAGTAGACTTTCGTCAATATAGTTTCAGAAGCCTCACTTCCCACATCAAATCATTCACACCAGGGAAGAAACCAGCTACAAATGCCTGGAGTGTGGAAAGGGCTTCAGTTACAGTACAAGCCTCTGTTCCCATCAAAAAATTCACACAGGGGAGAAACCATATATGTGCCAGGAATGTGGAAAAAGCTTCCGTGAGAGTACACACCTCACTATCCACCGAAGGAAGAATTCACACAGGGGAGAAACCGTACAAATGCCTGGAATGTGGAAAAAGCTTCAGTCAGAGTGGAAACCTTACTTCCCATCAAAGAATTCACACAGGGGAGAAACCGTACAAATGCATGGAGTGTAGGAAAAGCTTCAGTCAGAGGGGACGCCTTACTTCACATCAAAGAATTCACACAGGGGAGAAACCGTACAAATGCATGGAGTGTGGAAAGGCCTTCAGATTCAGAATGGACACCTTTACTTCACATCAAAGGAATTCACAGGGAGAAACCATATAAATGCCTGGAGTGTGAAGGACAGGTTTCAGTACAAGTGGAAGCCTAACTTCCCATCAAAAGAATACACACAGGGGAGGAAACCATACAAATGCCAGGAGTGTGGAGCAGCGTTCAAGCTACAGTATTAGCTTCGCTTCCCATAGAAGAATTCACACAGGGGCAAAAAAACCATATAAATGCTGTGGGGAGTGTGGGAGAAGCCTTCAGTTTCAGAGCAAGACTTATTTCCCCATCAGAGAACTCACACAGGGCTGAAACCATATACATGCCTGGGAGTGTGGGAAAGACTTCCAGTGAGGAGGAGACACCTTACTTCCCATCTAAGAATTCACACTGGGGAAAAACTATATCAATGCCAGGAGTGTGGAGCAGCATTCAGGTACAGTAGAAGCCTCATTTCCCACATAGAAGGAAATTCACACAGGGGAGAAACCATACAAATGCTTGGAATGTGGGAAAGCTTTCAGTAAGATTGGAAGCCTTCACTTCCCCATCAAAGAATTCACACGGGGGAGAAACCATATAAATGCCTGGTATGCGGAAAAGGCTTCATTCAGAGTGGAAGCCTAACTTTACATCAAAGTATTCACACAGGGCATAAACCATATAAATGTCTGGAATGTGGAAAAGGGTTTAATAGGAGTGGAAGCCTTACTTCCCATCAAAAGAATTCATACAGGGAAAAGTCCATATAAATGTCTGGAAGTGTGGAAAAAGCTTCGAGGTGTGGAGTGGGAAGCCTTACTTCCCATCGAAGAATTCACACAGGAGAGAAACCGTATAAATGTCTGGAGTGTGGGAAAAGGCTTTAGTAAGAGGAGACCTTACTTGCCATCAAAGGATCCATACAGGTGAGAAACCATACAAATGCCAGGAGTGTGGAAAAGGTTTTAGTAAGAGTAGAAACCTACTTCCCATCAAAGAATCCATACAGGACAGAAACCATACAAATGCCAGGAGTGTGGAGCCAGCCTTTGAGACAGTACAAACCCTCACATCCCATCAAAAGAATGCACATGGGGGGGAGAAATCATATAAATGCCTTGAGTGTGGAAAAGGGTTTGGTTGGAGTGGAAACTTTATTTCCAATCACAGAATTCACACAGGGGAGAAATCATATAATGCTTGGAATTTGGAAAAGGCTTCCATTAAAGTACCAAAGGTACTTACTTCCCATCAAGGGGTTCACACTAGGGAAAAACCATATCAGTGCCCAGAAGCGTGAAAAAGACTTCAGTGACAGTAAAAGGCTTACTTCCCATCAAAGGAATTCACATAGTGAGAAATATTTGTCAATGTCTGGAGTAAAGTGAAAACTTCTGGTAGAGTGGAGACTAACTTCCCATCAAAATTTTCACACCTTACACTTGAATAAACAATATAATACCTGGATGGTGTAAAAGTTTCAGTTGGATTTCACATCTCAGTTATCATCAAAAAAGAATTCACACAGGGATGAAATCATAGGAAATGCAGCTAACCAGTCTCCATCTTCTGCTGCTTTCTCCCTGGTGAGTTTCCCTGGGGCTTGTTCCTTGGCTAACTGCTTCTTCCTTCTAATGAGCCCAGCAATTGTAAAATGGAAGCATTCCCTGACAGTAATGGAAATCCTGTCCGCCGTCTCGTTTCTATGTGGGCAATTGTCTCGTAATTATTTTTGATCTATACCCTTTTTCACAGAAAGCTTGGATGTGCTCGTTCGCTTAAACTCCCAACTCAGGAAACCTATCCCTAGGAGCGAGGATGGATGGGTTCAAGGACCTCTGCTTATCTCTGGTGCTGATTAATTCCAGGTCCATAAACAACAAGACATAGCAGTGCTCCAGGGACTTTCTTGGAGATCTGCAAGTGGACCTGGCTTGTGTCACCAAAAACTTCTTACGCGATGCAGTGAGACCGTTGCCTTAAATGAGGTCAGCCACCAGGTTTCGCGATGCCTCCTGAGTCTCGAATCCAGGGCCGGGGGGGGGTAGTGTGGCAATGTTCATCCGTAATTCCCCATTCCCTTCAGGGCAGTCCACATCCCAGAGATCACCGGCATGGAGTGTGACCGGCCTGGAGTGGTTGACCTTGGAGAGATTGGCAGTAAATCTGATTGTACCCCGGTCACCTAAGCACCGGGGCCGGCCTCCCTCGTCTGCTAGAGGTTGTAGCCGACTGAAGTTGAGGTTCCCCAGGCTTATTGTCATGGGTGATTTCAACTTCCACGTCGACACCGCTTCATGAATAGCAGCTAGGACCTGGTGTCATCCATGGCGACACTAGAGCCTCTCCTTAATAAACTCTGGTCCCACTCATGAGGCTGGTCACCACGCTGGACCTGGTCTTTGGGTCGTGAGTCAATCTGATCATTATCCTCTATTGATAGAAGTGCCATGGTCCGACCACTATGCCCTGAAGCTGCGGCTGGACACGCCGCGCTTCTCCTGTCTAAGCGATGGGCTGGTTTATGCCTGCCTGCAGAGACTTATGGATCCAATTGGTTTCCTGAATGCTCCTACGGGACCCCAAACCCGCCCGGCACCTCTCGATGAGCAGGTGGAAGGTTGGAATTCCCGCCTCTTCCGATGCCATGGTGATTGTTGCTCCCCGGCGTCCTCTGTGCCCCCGTTCACGGCTTCAGGCTCCGTGGGATACAAGGGAGCTCGCGCCATATGAAAGCAGGTGCTCAGGCGTCTAGAGCGAGTGTGGGAGGAATCTCATGGCGAAGCTCTTGTAGCGAACATCCTACAGGGCGTTTATGAAAGCCTATGAGATGGTGTGACGAAGGAGGCTGAGGGCTTTTCTTCTCCTCTCTACATCTGCTAGCTCGGCTCGGCGCAATGGTGGCTAGGATAATTAAGATCTTTAGCCTCTCTATCAGAGGGCTCTACAAGTGATGTGAATTGGCTGTGGCTGTAGAGGCATTTGGAAGCTTCTTTGCAGATAAAGTCGCGTCGCTCCGCCAGGACCTTCCTGCCACTTTAACTACAATTAGCGAACTGGAGGCTCCCTTGCCGTCTTCTGGCCCTTGCTTGGCCCAGTTTTCCCTGCTCTGGAAGCAGCTGTTGACAGGACCTTGCAGCTGCTGTTAGGCCTACTACCTGTCCTCTGGATCCATTGCCCCTCCTGGCTAAATAAAACTTTTTTTTTTTGCCGGGAGAAGCTCTGACCCCACCTGTTGAAGATCATCAATGACTCCCTTGAGTAAAGGAGTCTTTCCAGATGGGTTGAAGGAGGCAGTGGTCCGCCCACTCTTGAAAAAGACCATTGGTAGATCCTGGAAGTCTGGCCAATTACCGCCCTGTCTCGAGATCTTTCGTTTCTGGGGAAGATAATTGAGAGAGTGGTGTTTGAGCAGCTTCAGGGTTTCCTGGACGGCACATCGACTTCCGATCCCTTCCGGTCCGGCTTCCGTGCTGGGCTTGGGAGCCGAGAACGGATTCTCATAAAGCTGTCACAGACACGCTCGGTATGCAACTTCGACCGAGGCGGATGAGCGCTGCTGGTATTGTTAGATCTCACCGCAGTGTTTGATGTGGTCGATCCACGTGCTTTTGGCCCACTGCCTGGCCGCTTCCGGAGTCCGGGGGCACTGTCCTTCAATGAGTTGTCTCGTTCCTCCGGAAGCGGAGTCATGTAAAGGTAGTGCGAGGGACAAAGCTTCCTGGAGGTGCCAGCTTTACTGCGGTGTGCCTCAGGGGGCATTGTTGTCCCCAGCTGTTGTTTGACATCTATATGCGACCCCTTGCTCCGTTGATGCGGAGCTTTGGGCTGATCTGCCATCAGTATGCTGATAACACTCAGCTCATTCTGTTGATGGAGAGGGGATCTGCCGCCGCCCCTCTGCAGCTCTACAGCATTGTTTGGAAGTTTGCTGGTTTGGTTACAACAAGAGAGCAGGTTAAAACTTAATCCATGCGAAGGCGGAGATCCTCTGGCTTGGTGAGGGGAAAGGGTTGGGGATTTTCAGCCCGGGGTGTGGGAGAGGGTCACGGTGAGCCGAGCCTCCTCCGTGCGCAGCCTGGGGGGTCCACCTGGATTCGTCTCATTCAATGGAGATTGGGTGGCCCATATAGCCGGAGTTGCGTTTTTTCACCTTCGAGCAGGGCCCAGCGGCTGGCCCCCTTCCTCTCCAAGCAGCTGATCTAGATACTGTAGATCCATACAGCGGTCACCTCCAGGCTGGCCTATTGTAACTCTCTCGCGGAAGCCTTCTCTTGCGCTTGATCACAGAGTGGAAACTGGTCCAACATACGGCGGCCCGTCTGCTCACAGGTGGCGCCTTTTGTGAACTGCTCTTCCCTGTGCTGCATACCCGCGTTGGTTACCGGTTGAATTCTGGATCATCTTCCAAGGTATGGGTGTTGACCTTTAAGGCCTTACGCAGCGTGCAGGTTCGTACCTTCGGGACCGCATTACCCCATATGTCCCGGAGTGCGACCTCTGCGTTCAGCAGAGGCGTTACTGGAGATCCCTGGCCCCCTCAATGATGCGGCTGGCCTCCACACATGCCAGGGCCTTTACGGCTCTGGCACCGACCTCAGTGGAACACCCTACGCAGCTGTCCGGGCCCTGCGGGACCTTGGAGAGGTCCACAGGGCCTGTAAGATGGAACTGTTCCACCGGGCCTTCGGAGTGTCCAGCCCGCTGAGGGTGCCCTACCCCCCCTCTGTTCTACTTGAGGTCCTTGCCATCGCCGGGACCCATTATTTTCCACTGGGAGAGGTTGCATATGGGTTTAGAGTGGGATATTGTTTTCGACTGTAAC
>NC_059425.1:5984685-6013932 GCF_021028975.2 Sphaerodactylus townsendi | reverse complement strand
CATGCCCTAGGGGCTGGTGGGGTGTGGCCCCACCCCCCGGCCCCCCCGGGTACCTGCGGCCTGCCAGTCTGCCTCAGTGGCAAAGCACGCTCTTTGTAGTGCAGTAGAAAGCCGGTTCAGCCCCTGGCCTCAGTGCCCAGCTCCTGCCAAGCCGTGCCCCCAGGAAATCAAAACCTTAGCTATTCCCTGGAAAAGTGGGCTTCCACGAGCCTGAAGCTCTGCACTCCAACGGAACAATGCAGGAGCAAGAGGAACGAATGTAATTTTTAGCAAATTTAAAGCATCATGTTTAATCATCAACTGTAGCAGTCTTTTGAAATAATAGCTCATTTATGAATTCTAAATGAAGTCGTGCAGCATTCAAAATACCAAGATCTAACACTTTTTGTATTTTATTATACACACTATCACGTGATTTAAAAACTGTCATTGTCGGGAGTTTTTTTTATTACGTATCTTACCTCTCTCTCCTAAGATACTAATGTTCCTTCTCTGTAACTTTTCCCCTCAGGGGCACCCCCCCTGAAAAGTTAAGGAGAAAAGAAAATGGCTTTTACAACTTTCCTTTTCGTATTCGTTGTTGTTAAATCATTAACACATTAATGAATTAAAGTACATTTCTCTTGGAATTAAAACCCCTGTGCTTATTACCACAAGGCATGCTAATGTATACATACAAACACACCAACTGATCTTTCTGGCTATTAGCATTTGCTACACTTCTCATGCAGCAGCCCCTATTTTGATCTCCCCACATGCCCGGTTCAGCTACTCCCCTGAACGCCATAAGGGGAAACTGTCCCAAACAAAACCAAATAATTTCAGAGCCCCGTTTGGCAAGAAACCCAGAGCTCTTGTGAATTATTCCAACACCCCTAAAATGTGAAAGTCTGTTGTGAAGGAATATCTTGCCCTGGCTCCTCCAATATTTCATTACCATTGGTAACATTTCAGGCTATACTTACTGACACCCTGGAGCTAGCTCTCACTCTTGCAACAAATTCCCTCTCTCTCTCAGCAGTCAAGCCTTTGGATCCGCTGGAAGTTGGTGGCACTCAGTAAACTCATTCACAAGTCGGTCTTTCTGTATTTTTCTTTGATCTAAAATGGGAAGAGAAGAAAAAAAAAAAGAATCTACTGATGAAAAAGAAATTAAAAATATTTTTTTAACTGGAGCTTTTGGGGAGGGATTTCCATCTCTTCTGGGCTCAGTAAATGAAAGTAGCAAACTTGTAAAAGCAATTGCATAGATGGCATTCATTTCTTCTTGAGACAACATGACTGAAGAGTCGCGATCATAAAATGAAATGCAAGGTGTGTGAGACACCTTGTCAGAACTGCACACCGCCCCCTCAATGCTCTTTCAAGTTTAGAATTTGATTTTCAATATTACATACGTAAATAATTGCAAGCTCTCATCTGCAGACTCCACACGCCAAATTACTGGAAGACAACATTCCTTCTGAACATTATCAATGAACTGCACTCCTCAGCGGAACTCACCTGAGTTGGGATCATAGCGGAAACCTCAGAGGGCGTGGACTACAGCAGAGCTGACAGACACCTATTTGGCGGCTACTCTTCACATTTTGAAGGCACCTACACGGAAGGATCACAACAACATGCAGACTAAATGACTCTCCCAAGACCGTGAAATGAACAAGGATGAAGCACCAACTCCAGCCTTTCCTGCCCTCCCTCTCACCATCTGCCCAAGTCCACATGGAATCGGGTAGACATTCCTGTCAGGTGGCCATCTAACCTCTGCTTAAAATCCTCAAAAGAAGAATATGCATCAGAAGTAACTGCTGGGTGAAGAGGGGTGTCTGCAAAATTGACAATGCAATTTTAATTGATTTTAAAAACATTTCTATACCTGTTCGCTTACTGAAGGCAGAGATCTGAACTCTTTAATGTATTTGTCAGTCTCTTTGGCAAGTTGATTTGTATATTGTTGCTTCTGTTGTCTAAAATGGAAAGTTAATAATTCAGCTACTTATTACTTGAAAGTAACATACTCACATAATCAGTCCACAGTAAATTATGTTCATAAAAGGGATTATCGACTGAAATAATATTTACTGGTAGTACTACTGCCTCTTGCCAAATGAAGTGCGACTTGGCTGTTACATTCCTTGGAAATGAACAATCATTGAAGAAGCAAACTGTTATTTATGATTTAAAATATTGATTGTGGAATAGGGGAAGGCAAAGTATAATGACCGTCCATTGGAAAAAACTCCCCATTGTACATGAAACAAGAGTTTTAAGAAAGCTTCCCGAACCCCTCAGAAGAAAAGCAAGGCAAAGAAATTTATGTTTCCTCTATTATAAGAACTGAATTAGTTTTATGGGGAGGACAATGTTTGGAATTGTGGATCATATGAGATGCAAAGCAGTTGCTCCACAGATTAAGGCCACTGCAGACCCTGCGCTTTACAATACAGGCTTTCACCTACCAGTTCACAGAGGAAAAGTTAGCAATCAGCCCCACATAGAAACAGGGCCTCTGTAGTGACATAACTGATCAATTTTCTCCTCTCATCAAATATTATGCTTTATATTGTACCCAAAGCCCATCTCCTCCAGGAAATCTTCTTATTCCAAGAAACTCTAGGGCCCCTTCCAAGACACGCAAAAATAATGCTAAGCCAAACCACTTTTCACAACTGTTTGCAAGTGGATGATTTTGCCATTCCACACAGCTTCAAAGAGGATTGAAAGCAGTTTGAAAGCGCATTATCTCAGACAAAAGCGGAATGAGCCTATGACTCATAAGCAGGGCACAAAATGCATTTATACTAAGAAACCCAATATCTTGAATAAATTACATCACACAACGGTGATAATTCTGTACATGAGTCAAGCTTCTGCCCAACATACCTGCATGGCTGTTGTATGCACTAGGAGGACACACACCATTATCAGTCCTCCTTGAAGCAATTCATGTTCACTTATTTTCTCCCCCTTTATAGTATGCTGGGCTCCATTCCACAAACTACACATTTGCAATAACTTATCAAACTCAACTTATTGCACTTCTCTTGATATTGTATTTTCAACAGCCAGGAAGATTAATATGACGACTGACTGATCTTTGAGACAACTCAGTGGCCGACTGTGCACAAGGCATTTGCTGCATGAGGGGACAAATGTGTGTTACCGCAAAATTTCTTGTACAAACATATCTCCTCAAGCTCCCGTTTCACTTTCTATTCTCCCCACAGCAAGCGAGAGAGACCCCTTCTGGTTAATTTTGCTTCGCAGCCAGAGGGCAGAGTTGCCCGTGAACACAGCTTTGCCCCAGACCAGGGGTCTGCAACCTGTGGCTCTCCAGATGTTCATGGACTACAAATCCCATCAGCCCCTGCCAGCATGGCCAATTGGGCAGACCCCTGCCCCAGACCAATTCCCTCCCCTGCTCTGCTTCGGCTCTCTCTTGATAATCAGGAGGGCATTTTTAAAACAAGCTTCTGTTTTAAAAACGAGCCTCTCTCTTTGACTTTTGCAAAGGAACAACGGAAGTGCTGCTCCCACCGTCCACGAGGATCGGGAGGGCTTTTTACCATTTTATTTCAAACAAGACTGTATTTTAGAATAATTTTCTTGGCTGCAGCAGTGGCAGGAAGAGAGAGAGGGGCAGAAAGAGAGAACGAGGGTGTGTATGTGGAGGGGAAGAGAGGGGGATCTAGCACGTGGTCCTCTTTTTCAGCAGCCTGTAATCCAGGGGCTGGTTTTGACTCTTTCTTTTTTTGAAGGGGGAGGTTATATTGGAAAAGCGGCTGCAATATCAATATACCTGCTATCACAGGTATATCAATTTGAGCCCAATTAAAAGCGCTTTGACGAACCCTTTTACCCTGCAATTACAGGTGTAATTAGATCTGTGCCTTTAAGAGGAGTGGATGGGCGGAGTTAGAGAACCAGGAAAAGCTGCAGAGGTCCATTGAGACCAGCAAGCTAGTAACCAGAACAACGCGAGAAGACCTCCCTCTGCAAGCCCACTGTGCGCTGAAGAGACTCTGCAGAGGCCCGAGGTTCTGTGTTCTGTGCATAATGGGCCAGTAAACTTTGGTGTCTCTGATTTTCTCTTACTTCAAGCACCACCTGGATATTGAACAGGGCCAAGAATAGTCAGGTCAATATTCAGGGGGAAATTTACAATGCAGCTAAATGAAAGGTCATCTCATGAAGCACTTACAACTGTTGCCGCAATTCATGCGTGTCTTGTGGTGTTCCAAGCTGATTCAGTACTCTTTGTATTTCTGCAGCTGTTAGCAAAAAAGAGGAAGAGAAATCTCAGTGATACGTTCCCACGGCCATGTTGAACATTTTTAATTGACGGTTCAGAAATGTACACCAGTTGACAGAGCTGTGGCAAGTCAAACTCTGCAGGACCTTCAACGTCCCCTCCCACAACACTGCACAGCTAGAAGAACCCTCAAAAGCCAAAGTTTTTAAGCCCCATTCTGTTCAAAATTTTAAACAGCTAACTGAAGGAAATAGTCACATAACATTTTCATTCTTTTAACAAGAACGAAATACAATGTAAGTGTC
Organism: Sphaerodactylus townsendi; assembly: GCF_021028975.2. Lineage (NCBI taxonomy): Eukaryota > Metazoa > Chordata > Lepidosauria > Squamata > Sphaerodactylidae > Sphaerodactylus > Sphaerodactylus townsendi. The sequence continues at coordinate 6,009,375 of NC_059425.1, read as the reverse complement.
TCTGCTCTTTCCCAAATATAATACAGTCGTATTGACAAAGGCTTTCACAGTCGGAATCATTAGTGCTAGGAAGCTGGGTTGTATGGCCGTGTTACGGCAGCATTCTCTCCTGCCGTTTCGGCTGTATCTGTGGCTGGCATCTTCAGAGGATCTCTCTGAAGATGCCAGCCACAGATGCAGCTAAAACGCCAAGAGAGAATGCTGCTAGTACCATGGCCATACAGCCCGGAAACCACACAGCACCCATAATACAGTCGTTTTAGCATACCAGACTCACAAAGAGCCATTTAATATTAGACAGGAATCAGACAAGTAAAAGAAAACATACAGGAGAAGACAAAAAAGTGTGCGGTGGGAGATATCAACAGAATTATCAGAAAAAAAATTTTTAAGTATATGAGAAAACACACAAGAAATTGTGAAAATTCAAGAAAGGAATTGAATTGGGAGAAGGAGCCCCAGGCTCCCAATTCCAGCAGAATCACTAACATGCAGACTCACTTGAGCTAGACTGAAAGCCCAGCCTTCCCCCTTTTAATATACCTGACTTTTTCCTTTTTATATAAACTTTGCTCTCTGACCATTTATAACTTTGAAGGTTGCAATGAAACACTTCCTGTTTCTAAGGTTTGGTGAGAAATTATCAACTCCAATACCGAAAGAGTATAGCACACACACGCTATTACGTACTGGTATAAGTGCAAGGACAAATTTAAAGATGGACCCATCAGCTTGATCATCACATAGACTAGCGGCTAAACCTTGTATTTTTATTATGCATAATTCATGTACTCAAGTCATCCTGTGTAAACGAACGGTTCAGACTATGCAGCAGGGATGAAATTCCAATGCCAGTCAATTGTGCTGAAGATTGTTATGATGATTAGCACATCTTATGAGAAGGCGCCACCTGCTGGCCAGTTCAAAAAGAGTCCACCTTCAGAGCTCTGGTGAGCACAATCTGCAGGAGCTAAGCCATAACAGATGGGACTACAACCCGTTTCCAGCAATCAATTAAAATCTGAAATCTGATAACGAAACCTGCACCAACTTCAGCCCAGCTAAAGCTGCTGAGACACAAAAGAGCCTTTATATAGTGAAAAAAGGACAAGATTTTTGTTGATAAACTACCCAAAACCACAAATAGTTTGGCTCCAAGATTGAAAAAAAGATCATCAATCATCAAGCAAATAAGCTTTTATGCTGCTCTGAACATGATATAGCAAGGCCCGATTTACTCCAACCATAAACCCTCCTGGATGACGAGGGGGGTTCAGCCACTTTTATGACAGGAATATTGCTTTCAGATCTGATGATGAGGCAAAAGTATAGTGCAGCGAGAGCCAGTCTCAAGAGAGGTGACTTAATAAGCCAAGATGAGTGCTATATAAGAGGAAAATTGAGGATTATTTTCATAACAACAACATGAGGCAGGTGTGGCAGGGGATTCAACAAATTACCAACCATAAAACCAAAACAATGACATTCCTGTAGATGGGGATGCTTTCCTGGCAGAGGAGCTAAATCAAAGTGATTTGCCCGGGCTTTGGAAACAGGTCTATTAGAAGGAAAAGGAAAGAGGGATACTTTCGGTGATGACCCAAAATGATTATATGCTGGGTTATAGGACTGCTATGGACAGAAATCATTTCAGACGGAGTTGTACTAAGGGAGGAGAAATAGGAATGATTAAGAAAAAAACTGGTAGGGAATCTCAAATTCTAGAGTACCAGGAAAGTAAATTTTACTCATTGGGAGTACAGTGTCTACTTCTGGGCCCACATTTTATCAACCATTGAGCCACACTGGGGAAAAGGTTTAGAGAAGGGCAGAGTGAAAATGGTCCTACAATGATAGTTCAAAGAACTGGATGTGTTTAGAGTAGAGAAGAGCATGTTCAGCGCAGACATCTGTTGTGAAACTACTCTTACTATTAGGAGTTTTTGCCTCATGATCAGATGCCCTTGACCCCCCCCCTGTCAACGCTTCAAAGCATTGTAGGATTCTTGGTGTTTCCTCCTCTCCGGGATTTAAGGCAAACATTCAGATATGGGAGGAAACAAACTGAGCAATTAGCACTTGTTTGTCTTGTTGAAGAGTAAGCTGCTAGCAACCTGACATAATGGCAAGAGCCTGGTTTGGATATGACAGCAGCTGCCTCTAAGAATCATCTTCCACACATCAGTAACTGTGTTCTTTTATGATCCAAACCAAGAGTTGCCTCTCTGAATATATTTCAACTAGAAAAAAAGCTACAAATATTTACAAAAAATGTTACACTATTGAGGTCCCACAGATTATCCAGCAGTCCCCAAACTGTGAGTTGCAATCTAATCTGTGATCAAAGCTCTCTCCTCTCAGAAGTGACAAGAGGAAGGAGATTGGCAAAGGGGCATGGCACCCATTTTTTTTTCAGTATTTTTCAGGTTTGGCTTGAAAACGTTCAGGAAATTTCAAAAAGGCTGAAAAAAACCCCTCCCAAATACTGGACTTTTAAAAACTTTCTTTCCATCAATGTTTTCAGCTGAGCCAAGCCCTGGAGCAAATTCTCCTGGCTGCCTTCCTTCCGCCACCTCTGTGGGCGTGGCAGGAGACAGCTGAGCCCAGGGATCAGGTGAGCTAACTCCCTGCACTCAGCTCTGCTGGCTGGGCCGGGTAAGGAGCCAAAAGAGGAAAAATCCGAAACTCACCTTCTCATCTGGGGAGCCAATCTTTCTCGGTCCTTAGGGCAGAACCCCCCACCCCCCCACCCCCTCCCCTTCCCCCACCCCGCTGGCCTAAAAAAGAGAACCCTTAGGAGGCAAGTTTCCCATGCTGAGCCAATCTGCCATAGAATTATCCTATTCCAGCAAACTATAGGAGTAATAGGAAATCAGATGCCAGGGTCCCATTTTGCAAAGAGTCCTCCCTGCCTTCCCTTGCTGTGCCATTAGATCCTTGAACTACTCATGTTTGAGTCACTCTCCCTGTCTCTAAATCTGAGCCGGTTTGCTCCATTCTAGGTCTTGTTAGAAGAAGAGGATTGATGCCCCACTTTTGCTCAACCCAGTGAAGGGAGTCTGAGAGGCTCTTTTCCTTCCTCTCCCCTCAACAGACACCTTGTGAGGTAAGTGAGGCTGAGAGAGTTCTGAGAGAACTGTGACTAGGCCAAGGTCAACCCAGCAGGAATGTAGGAGTGCAGAAACAATTCCGCTTCTGCCGCTTTCAGGTGGGACAAATATAGGTTTGCAACCTGTCCCTCACATTTGGATTTGGACTGGACTCAAAAAAACATTTTAGGACAAATCCGCCACTCAGGTGGAGTAGTGGGGAATCAAACTTAGTTGTCTAGATTAGAATCCACCAGCTCTTAACCACTACATCATGGTGGCTCTTAGTTAATGTGGGCAGATGGATGCATGGTTATTAGAAAGCAAATCAGTAATGGAATAATGATGCTGCTGAAATAATTCCACGCCCTTGAACACTGAGGACTCTCTACATAGGTGTCTTCACCAATGTGGCTGCTGCTGCCTCTACATTTCCTCCTCTCCCCTACCAGCCTGCTTTAAGCAGTAAAGCTTCTTCTACCGCAAGTGGTTCATCTCTTTCACGCATGTAAATAACATGCAAGATGTATGCAATGCAAAAGGTTTGGCATAGATTTCCTGTGTTGCAAATACCCACTAGAAGATGAGCCCTGTGGGCTTGAGACATTTGACACGCACTTCTAACTGAGTGGGGGCAGCCACGGAGACACTAACAGCCACTCTGGGCATTACATACACATGGGACGGGAATCAAGGCCCTGACAAAAATGCAGCCACCCTCTTGAAATTAGAATGACTGCAGCAGGTTGGACAGGACCAAATACCTCACTATATTAAAATGTCTCTCAAGGAAAGCCAGTCTGCCAGGGGAAGGTCCCTACAATGTTTTCTTTTATGCCAGGCTTCCCTCAGATGGAAGAATATTTTACACATTCAACAGAAAGCCTATATTAGGTAGTGTTCTAAAAAAATCTTACCCCAATATTAGATATATTCACATTATTAAATGCCTTTGTACAGGTCTAACACAACTAGAACAGCAAGAAGTACAGGAGGCACTACTCATGACAACCATCCTGGCAACCTTTCTAACCCAGGAACTTCAGGCAAGTATTTTGTACTCAAGGCAACTAGCTACATTTAGCACATGCTGAGAGTTGTGTATATATTAGAGGGATTATTCCAAAGTTCCAGGAGACCCTTGAAAAAAACGTGACATTGTTTCGCAGCTGCAAATGCTGGGACTATGGGGTGGGGTGGGGTGTAAGGTGAGGCATCCACACAAACTGAGGGGCTACTTTGGATCCAGCCCAGGAATTGCACTATTGCAGCCTTTGAACAGTTCATTTTGTCAAAGTGCTCCACTGGAGGTGTAACCTATGTTGGAGGTAATCATACATGAAGCACAAACTGATTCTTGAGGGCATACCTGTCCACTTGAGTCAATTTTGAACCCCACCATCCCAGTACACAACAACTCTGGGTGAGGTGACTACACTCCACTAAGAAGTCGTGATCTTTACTGCCCAGCAAAAGTACAACAGGTTCCAGTATAATAGTGGTTAGGAGGACTCACCATTGTGGCAAAGTGCCCAAACAGGCTCAGCAAGTCCAGCCAGTCCAACTGCATCGCAGCAGGCTAAGTGACATCGTAGTCATTTCCAACTTATGGCAACACCCATGAATTAGTGACTCCCCAAGATGTCCCGTTGTGAACAGCTTCCCCGGGCTTCCTTCCTTGTAGAGAGTCCATCCAACCTCAAGGTTGGGTCCTTCCTCTTTCCTGTCAGCCTTCAACTTTTCCTGGCCTTTTTCCAGTGATTCTGGAATTGAATATTGGCTGAAAATTTTGCTCTAGATTTTCAAAACCGACGCACCTCTCTTTCAGTGGCGTACTCCAGAGGTGTGGGATCCAGCAGGTTCTCACAGGTCTCCTAAGAGTAGGTTACTTTCACTTATTTGTGTGTGCCGAGAGGGGGTTACTAATTGGCGATTTTGCCATGTGACTTTTGCCTTAGTGGACGCCCTTCCTCTCACCCCAGCAGCAGCGCGCAGAACTTGAAGCTAGTCTAGCAGGAGGTGCACCCGGCTGGCGCAAGGCAGCCTTCCGCGCCAAGTGCGCCGTGACTTCAGCTTCCCGCCTCCAAGGACCGGGCGCAGTGGCTGCATCCTTGCCACAGCCCCGCCCAGGGAATGCTCTCGCCCCTGGAATGCCCAGCGCCACACCCCCCCCCATTGTGTCTCCTCGCCTTCCAGGCCCCATTGGCTAAGCTTACGCCACAGTTTGAATCCCCACCACTGGGCTGTACTCTAGGCAAACTGGAGCCATTGGCAAAACCTGATTTGATGCCCTCCCCATGGGCAGCCACCCCCCCCCCAACCGCGGACCAAATAATGATTTTTTTCACCAGGTCGCTTCAAAGTCACCATCACATTATAGAACAATGCCCCAACTCACAAATCTGAACACAACAATGGGCCATGCCACACAGCAGAAATATTCTTTTGAAAACATTTTCAAAATGTTTATTACCGCTATGAAAACATTTCATGGTGTTGTGACCCAGTCCCCCCCATAATTGGGGGAAACAGCATCATTTTCTAATGTTATTTAAACTTGAGACCCCAGATTCTCCCTTTAAGGTGGATTTCAAAAGCGAGAATCTTGGGTCTCTAGTTTAAACAAGTGATGCTGGAATCCACCCCCAAACAGCATCATTTTCAATGGTGTTTAAGCTTAGAGCTCCAGATTCTCCTTTTAAATCATCCTAAAGTTGAGAATCTAGTCCCTCAGTAGTAAACAACATTGAAAGTGATGTTATTTTGGGGTGGATTCTCCCCACCCCAAAAACAAATTCACTTTCAATGTTTAAATCTGGGGACCTCAGATTCTCCCTTTAAATCCATGCCAAAGGGGATTTAAAAGGAAAAAATTTGAGTGAAATTTGGGGATGCCTGCTGTCAGGGTAAGTGCAATTATTAAGATAGGCAGCATCAAACTTTCAGGGTATCTTTAGGAGACTCTCCTAATGATACCACCCAGGCGTGGTGAGGTTTGGTTCAGGGAGTTCAGTTATGGACTCGCCAAAGGTGTAGCCCCTATCTCTTCTATTAGTCTCCCATTGGAAACCATGGGGGCAACCCCATTTGGGGAGTCCATAGCTTTGGGACCCCTGAACCAAACTTCACAAAACCTTGCGTAGTACTTTCGTAGTAAGAGACTTCCTCTTCTGATGATACCTCCCAGGTTTGGTGAAATTAGGTTCGGGGTCCAAAGATATGGATCCTCAAAGGTGTTGCCCCCATCTCCTATTAGCTCCCATTGTAAACAATGGGGATGGGGCGACCCCTTTTGGGAGTCCATAATTTTAGACTCCCTAAACCAAAACACACACCAAACATGGGTGATAGCATCAGGAGAGTCTCCAGAAACATCCCTGAAATTTTTGGTGCTGCTAGCTAAGAACTGCGCCCTCTGCAGGCCAAAAACCAAAAAACACTCGAAAAAATACAAAAAAATCCTTGACAAACAAACCTGCATTTTTGGCGCTCCACCAATACAAGGTGGCGCTCAAGCAACTGGCTCACTTCTGCCCAATGGGAGGAACGCTTCTGCCATCTCTTTGAATCTAAGGATGTACAAATGCCCACTGGTCCACCCTCGTGATCCTGACCAGCACTCACAATCAGGGAACTGATCATTCAACGAAGCTTTTCTAGACTGTCTCACTCTGAACAGGAAACTACACTGCATTCCAGCCTTACAGGAAATCACTGTGAAGGAAGTGGGGGAGAACACACGCTGGTTGGGGATTTGCTGAGATTCTGTTTCTGCCCTCAACACCGCTGATCCCAGCCCAGCCTTTGCAGAGACACAGGGAGACGACATTAAGAAGAAGCGGAATTTGGGATTTTATAAACTCTTTTCTCAATAGTGCGAGTCTCAGCAGCTTACAAATTCCTTCCCTACAACTGGACAATCCGTGGTGAGGTAGGGTGGGAACTGACAGAGTTCTCTGAAAGAACTGTGACTAGCCCAAGGTCAGCTCCATGGCTTCCATGTGTATAGCAGAGTGAGGAAACAAATCCAGTTCCCTGAGACAAGAGTCCAACTGCCTCATGTGAAGAAGTGGGGGATCAAAACCAATACTTCCTTAACTACTACACCATCGCTGGCTCCCTTAAGGGATGGGAGAAATCAGGAGTAGAATGCTTTCTGCCCTTCCAAATTTCTCTCTATGCCCCTAAAAAACTGGAATGCAGGGAACATGCTTAGTATGGAGTGGGAGTACTCTCACTGGATTCAGAATGGGCCTTTCCACCACATGGGTCTCAAGCCAGGTGACAGCTGTAAGACTGGGAGGTCGCATCCCCACCGGAAATTCAATCCAGGTCAAAACCAAGTTTGAAAATAAGCTGCACCTTTTCATCGAGGTTTCAACCTCCCCACCGCAGACATGTTTCCAGTGAAGACATCTAGGCCTATCTCAGATTCAACAAATGTGTAACAATGCCCACTATCATCGCCTGGGATCAGCTTACGGTCTCTCCTGATTGGCTGTCGCGGCTGTTTTGGGGTGGGACCTTTTTTTTTACTCCCCGCAAAAAAACATGCTCCCAAGCTATAACATCAGCACGCCTCCTCAGCCCAAGCTTCTGGTTGGTTCTTCGCGCTCTTAGCGAGAACAGCACCGTACAAGCACTGATTTCATTGGTTATAAGGCATTTGGCGCCACGCCCAATGGGTGTGAAATTTGAACCAGGATTAGACTCCTCGATCCTCCTTCTAAATAAAAAATTCATAGGATGTTTAATGTAAGTACTACATGATATTTTAAGATGTCAACAATCACTTTTAAATAAATATTCTCAACATGTAACAGTTGTAACCTGGAAAAGATGAAGGTATAGAAACATCTGTACAGTTTAAAAATTTAATATTAAGTTAAAATGTAACTTACAGCATTGTGTGTGGGATTCTTCTGGATATTGGAAGTTATTTAAGCTGGGCTAGTTGATTAGGTCCCCATTGATACCTTCGCTTGTATTCCATGGCTGATCACTCGAATACTGTAGGTCAGTAGATTCACCAGTAACACCACCCTAAATATATATTTGAAAGTTAATTTTCCTCGCTTTTAAAAAACACACATAGTGAAAAAAGAGTTACAACTGTTAGCAATCAGGTATCTCAGATCTGTCCACCAAGTCTTTCCCTAACACTGGCACCACCTCTAATATCAGCCTGAATCTTGTCTGGGTTAAACAAATGACAAAGATTAAGAGTTTCCAAGTACTCTTTGAACCCTCTTTGAGGAAAAGACGGAAATAGGTGGAAATAAATTGGCATAAAGAAGTAATAGTGAAAGACAGGCTTTCCATAAGAATCTTCCTCTCTCCACTATTATTAATTTTGATCTTTTAAACAAAAGCTAACATTGTTTTGTAATTTCATTTGGCTTGTACAGAGCTTTAGAAGTCGGTGGGAAGTTTGTAAAAGGCACAACAAAGATTATCTCATGGCAAAAAAGCTGCTGAAAGTTCGCTTTTTGAATCTGAATAATTCAACCCAACTACACTGCTGTAAGTAACGGCAGAAAAATCAAGTTGAAGCTCTGTTTAAGAGATGTCTGAGAGACGGTTCAAAACCAAACACCAATATGCATTTTTGAGCCGCCCTCTCTAGTTATTGGGGCTCAAAAAGGGGATTCCATTTCATTTGAAGTCAGACTATAGCCTGCTTCAGTCCCTTATGGAGAGGGTTTGCAAAACAGAATAATTTGTTTCATAGAACCAGTTTCTAAAGTACTGTTGCAAGAATAGCCCAGTCCTATGAAGGGACTCCTAAAATTTATCACGAGGCTACTCTCCCAGCAGTGGCTGGGAGAGGAGCAGCAGTGGCGAGGGAGGTTAAGAGAGCTCATGTATCTAATCTGGAGGAAACGGGTTTGATTCCCAGCTCTGTCGGGCCTGAGCTGTGGAGGCTTATCTGGGGAATTCAGATTAGCCTGTGCCACTCCCACACAAGCCAGCTGGGTGACCTTTGGGCTAGCCACACAGCTTCCCTCGGAGCTCCTCTCAGCCCCACCTACCTCACAGGGTGTTTGAGCTGTGAGGGGGGAAGGGCAAGGAGATTGTAAGCCCCTTTGAGTCCCCCCCCCCCCCCCACAGGAGAAAGGGGGATATAAATCCAAACTCTTCTTCTTCTTCTTCTCAAGGAAAAAACATGTGCAGCATTATAGCTCTGCTTTTTGTGCTCCAAGCCAATAGCATTATCCCTTTCTCTCAGAACTGCACACCACAAAGTCATCTGGTTGTCCTTTCTATCGTCCCTTCTTGGAGGAAACTCAAAAACAAGGTTGAGCCAATTCCCCAAAGCTGGACAAAGTTCAGCTGACTTCCTGGTTGTCCCTTCCTATGCAGTCCTTCACTCATATATGTAGACAGCCAACTTTAGAGGAAATTATAGCAAGAGTCCCAAAGTAACATCACATTCTGGGCAATGCTACGTGTTGCTGCTCAGGGTTAGCATTTCTCAAAAAAAGGCAGCTGGCATGGAGTAAAACGGCAGTGCTGTTTTACGTAGCCTTCTTTTCTTTCAGTTCCTTTTGCCAAGAAGTCCCCCTCAGACATCTTGTGGTTCTTCCTCTTTTTTCAACTACAACATTTTCTGCAACTTGACTCTTTTGACACACAAAGCTCAGTGTGAGACGATGCACTACGATGGTCACTGTGTGGGACTCCTTGGATGAAGATTTCCTCTGCCTTCATTCATCACACACTGCATTCAGGGCCCGATCACATCCCTTCTCGAGAACATATGCATGATTACAAAGGGATAGTGATATCCCCAGAGCAACCTGGAATTTTGTCCCACAATCCCCCCACCCCCACCGACTTTCGGCCATCAATACTATATAGAACAGAGCTCTGTTTCCACTTTCTCCCACTGGGGTGGGAGGGGGGCAGAACCAACCACTGTGGGAAATGCCAAACTTTGAGATGGTGCAGCAAGTAACAAAACAAGAACTGGTTTAAAACCCCAAATGTGCTAGGGCAGAGGCTGAAACAAGGGCAGCAATCTGAATACAGATAGAAGCAAACAGGGTTTATTGTCAGATGGATTTAATATTGCTGTTACTATGATCCAGTCCTATTGTATTGTAATGTTATTGTTTATTTGCATTATGCTGAACCACAATCCTGAGCTCCTTCAAGCATCTTGGAGAGCAGTATATAAATTAAAATTCCAATTCCAAAAAAAATATGCAAAATGAGAAAGTGTTCAAGAGGGCATTTTTTAAGGATTAGAACTTGTAGCATAATCAAATAGCAGCAGACACTTTTTATACAGGAGCAAATTCCTTGCTTGTATAACAACATTTATTGTATGTATCACCTTGCTTTTATTGCATTGTCTTCTACCTTTGTAACCCACTTTCTGTATTATATGTCATGTCTTATACAGATTTCTGTTTGCTTGTTTTCTCTTATTCTGTAAGTACTCATCCCGGGGCTGGTGAGCCCAGGCCTGTTCTTGCCAGATCTCAGAAGCTGAGCACGCTCAGTCCTAACATTTGGATGCGAGATCACCCATGGAAGCACAGGAGGCAGGCAGGGGAGACGCCATCGGTGGAGGAAATGGGCGGCTCCAGAGGACTAACTGTCTCTGGGCTTGGCAGCCCCCCCATTGGCTCTGCTTCTGGGGGTGCCCCAGCACGTCCCCCCTGCCCCTGGGCTCCTTAGGAGTCCCAGAAGTCAAGCAGTTCAGTTTCTCTGCCCTCCCCTCTGGGGAGCAGCAGAAGAGGCTGCCATCTCTTCCATGAGGTGCTTTATAAGCACTGAGGTCGGAGGCAGGGCTCTGGGGGGTGGGCCACGCCCCCTGCCCCCAAGCCCTGCCCCCAGCCTCAGTGCTTATAAAAGCACCTCTCGGAGGATGGATGTCTCTTCTGCTCTTCCCAGAGGGGAGTGCAGAAGCTTGGCTGCCAGCTGCTGGGATCCCAGGAGCATGGGGGTGGGGGGGTGGGGGTGGCCTCCTTGGCCCCACCCTTGTCAATGACGACGTGGGCAGGGCCGAGGGAGCCTGAAGATGACGAAGCAGCAGGACTTCCTGCTACCTCGTCATCTTCGCTCCGGACCTAGTCACGTGGGGGCCCCCACAAGACCAGATTAGTGGCACCCGGGGTCAGGGGGTACCCCCCCATCCCCGGGCAGATACCCCACTGGAGGCAGGCACTGGTAAACCACCTCTGAATGTCTCCTCCCTAGAAAACACCACAAAGTTGCCGTAAGTTGGCTGCAACTCGACTACAAAAGAAAGGGTGAAAGAAGAAGCCTAATCTTATCATATGGTCGGATTGAATTTTTACATTTTGTGATTTGCCTTGAGCCTCAGGGAGAAGAATGGGCTACAAATGAAGTGGGTCAATAATTCTCCCCCAGGCCCAAAGTACAACATGCTGGATTCTCAGCATCAGACAGGTCAGATCAGCCACAAGAGGTTGGTTAGGGCTCCAGGTCTGCTGGGACAGCAAATAAACAAGGAGCAGGCTTACAAGATAAACAAGCACATTTCAATACAATTGCAGCACACTTAATTACAGGGCTGCGTTTTTAATCTATGAATCCACATTGCAATCACAATGCAGCAGATGAGTAAAGCTTCTGCTATCTCCTGTTTACACAGTCAGTCATCCTGAAGAGCTGCTTAAAATAAGAAGCAGATTTAGAGAAAGCGTTTTAAGTGCATATGCTATAATATTTCATTAATAGTCTGTGTCTGGCTCCAGAAATCTAATCTCTCAAATTTAAAAAAACAGAGTGGGGGGTGTGGGGAGGAGCTAAGAAGATGCCTGCTTGTACTGCATGAAGGTGGGATCAGAGGGAAGGCAAGCAAAGCGCTGTGAGGGTATGGGAAGGCTAGTCGGGGGCAGAGGTCCGGGGCAAAGCTGTGCCCACTAGCAAACCTGTCATGCTCTGGTGGCAAAGCAAGATTTAAACAGTGCTGAAAGTGGTTTTGCTTGCCACGAGGAGAGTGGAAGTGAAAGAGAAGCTCCAGAAAATATGTCCGTACAAGAAATCTTCACAGCACAGCAAAGACTTTGCGCGTGACCGGCCCATTATGCAGTCCCCAAATTAATTTGATATTAATCCAGAACATATGTGAGTTACTCTGCAACATTCACCAGAGAGCCCCCGCCTGCTTTTGTCGGATCTCAGAAGCTTAACCGGGTCAGCCCCTCTGGTGAGAATCTTAGATGGGCTGAACCACAGAGGCCGGGAGGGGCAAGCAATGGCAAACCACCTCCAAACATCTCTTGCTTTGAAAACACTCTGGGGTTGCGAAAAGTCAGCTGTCACTTGATGGCACGTGCAAGAAAACAACCACCAATCTCTTGAGAGACTCCTATAATTATGAACGGCACACAGCCCTTCCTGTTCCCCTGTCAGCTGTTTGGTGCTGAGGGGGGGGGGGGGTCATGGATCACACACAGCCCAAGAAGCATCTCAGCGCCTGAAGCTTCTTCATATGAGGAGGAAGAGATCTTGAAGTTCGGACCCAGCCACAGAGAAGGATGAGGCTGCTCCATCCTTTCCCCTCCAGCCATTTTTTCTGCTGGAACTCCAGGCGTCCTCCTTTCCTTCCTTCCTTCCTTCCTTCCCTCCCCCCACCCCACCCCGCCTCCCTCAGAAGGAAAGAAAAAGGGGGCTCAATGCCAACATACAGTAAAGAGGAATTGTTTTGCTTTGTCCCCTCTGACCGCCGTGGTGCAGGCCTGCGTGCGAGAGAGCCTGTTCACCCCAGCGGGCAAGCCACCTCACAGGCAGTCCAGCCGCCCACTCCAGCCAGGCGAGGCAGCAGGCTCCGGACTGCCATCAAGAGTGTGCCTGCTGCTGCTACCCCTGCAGGGCAGTTCACCGGGCCTGACTCTCTCTGCAGCCACCCGGGCGAGCACACTCCTGAATCCAGGCCTGGGGCCTCCGACCTTGGGAAGGCTCTCCTGGAGAGAAGCCCTTTGACTTCTTCTGGTCACCCTCACATGATTCCTCCGCCCGGAGGGAGGCGCTCAGCGAAGCCGCCCGATTGCTTCCTGGTCCCTACCAGGCACCCCCATCGTCCCAGGCCCACACCCACCATGCGCTTGGCTGGCGGCGGCAGCGGCGCACCCCGAGTCCCGCTTCCTGCGCTGCCCCCCCCCCCCCCCCCCCCCCCCGCCTGCCGGGGACCCTGCGGAGCCAGCCCCGAAGCCCCGAAGCCCAGCAAAACAGGGGCGGGCGGGCGGGCGGGCGGGAGGCCAGTCTGGGGGAGGAAACCCGGAGCCAGAATCCCCAGAGGCGGCTGCCCAACCCGGGGATCAGCAGGGCCCAACTTTGCGCCCGGTCATCGGCGCCCACAGAGCCGGCGCCCGCCCGCGGCCCTTCTGCGGCCACCCGGAGCTCACAGGCCGATGCGGCCATCCTCTGGGCATCGGGAGGGGTGGCCCCCCGCCGCCGCCGCCCCGGCCTCCGTGGCGAGGGACGCCCCTACCTTGCCCCGCGCCGGCCAGCCCTGCCTGCCTGCCTGCCTTGCTCTGCCGAGGGACGGCGGGCTGCTGCAGCAACTCTGCGCCAGGGCGGCGGCGGCGGCGGCCACCTGAGCCTCGCCACGCCAGCAACCCAGGAAGAAGAGGCTGGCTGGCTGGCCCGAGAAGCCCCGGCGCCCCCCAGCCCAGCCCGTGCTGCTCACCCCAACCTGGCCGCCTCTGGCCTCGCCGCCGGGCCGGGCGCCGCACTCGAGCGCTCAGCTGACCCCGAGCCAGGGGCGGCCGCTCCCCTCCCACCGGACCAGCTGCTGCTGCTGCTGCAGGAAGGGCCTCCCCGGGAAATGGGGGCGGCGGCGGCGGCGGCGGCCACGGGCTCCTCCTCCTCCTGCTGCTGCTGGCTTCCTGAAGGGCGTCTCCGGCTCGCCCTTTCTGCTGCGCGTCGAGAGGACGGAGCCGGGCGAGAGGAGCGGCCCACGCAGGCAGATGCGGAAAGCTGGCCGGGGCGGGCGCGTGTTTGGGGGGCGGGTCAGCTGACAGTCAAATGTGGGGCCAGGCCTCAAAGCCCCCCGGCCGACGGGGTCTCCTTTCCTCTGCCGGTAGCCGCTGGCCGATCCTGTGCGCTTGCTCCCAAGGAAGCGAGACTCCGTCTCAGGACCCCCCACCCCACCCCCCCCGTGGGCAAGACCTGAGCCGGCTGACAAGGAAGGCCGTCGAGGCTGGATGTGGTCGCCAGGACTCCAACACGGGCCTGGGCAAAAGGCGGCTCCAGGTGACTTTAAACGGATCCTCGTGAATTCATGTGACTTTTCCATTGGACTTAAATTCAACCACACGGAGCGGGGCCTGCGTGAGTGTGACTCAGACGTGCTCTACAGTCTCCTGGTGGTTTCATTTCATTCCAATGGGGAAATCACGTGAATTCATGAGGATCCACTTAGATCTGCCTTTCGCCTTTTCCCCTCAAAAACCACACGAGGACGCTCAACACACACACACCCCCCCCCCTTGTGAGGGGCCTGGCGCTGGACGGCCCAGCCTGACCTCACCTGTTAAATCTCAGAAGTCTAAGCAGGGTAGACCCTTCTCGGTGCTTCGGCAGGGAACCACCCAGGGAAACCAGGGGGCGACAGAACACAACCAACCGGGGCCATTTGACGGCATCCTCCCCTTCTCTCCATTCTCATCCTCAGCTAACATCCTCTTTCTGATTTTGGTGTTAGGCTGTGAGTGCGTGACTGACAGGGGACTTCCATGACCAAGTGGGGGTCCAAACCTGGGTGTCCAAGATCCCAGACCAGCTATCTCCCCACCACACAACTCTGCAGCCAGCCAACAAAACCCCACGTTTGGTTCTGCCTTTGGATCCTCTCGTTTGTTTTTACATGGATGAACCCTGCCCACAACCTCCCCTGCCCTCTCTCTTTTACAATCATTTTGGGGAGTGTCCAAAATACTCCTTGTGACACCAGGGGGCTTTTGTGCACATACAATTTGTCACACTGCTGATAAGCAGTTGATCCTCAGTCGTTGCCTCACAGTTTTCCATTTTGCTCAGCTTTTTTCCTTCAGTTTTTCTGCCCCACTGGAGCAGCAGTGGCGTAGTGGCTGAGAGCAGTGGCTAAGAGCAGGTGCACTCTGATCTGGAGGAACCGGGTTTGATTTCCCGCTCTGCTGCCTGAGCTGTGGAGGCTTATCTGGGGAATTCAGATTAGCCTGGGCACTCCCACACACGCCAGCTGGGTGACCTTGGGCTAGTCACGGCTTCTCGGAGCTCTCTCAGCCCCACCCACCTCACAGGGTGTTTGTTGCGGGGGGGGGGGGAAGGGAAAGGAGATTGTCAGCCTCTTTGAGTCTCCTGCAGGAGAGAAAGGGGGAGGGGACATAATTCCAACCCTTCTTCTCTCCCTAGCCCAAGCTGCCATTTTGTCTGCAGTCTGATTCTTCCCTTGCCAGGCAAAATAGGAAATTGCTTGCTCTTTTAAAAAGTGTTATGGGGCTGGGGGCACCTGGTTTTTTTGATTGTTCATTGACCAGGCAGAACCCCCCCCCCCCCAAGAGTTTTCAACACCTCCACAACAGCAGGGCAAAGAGATGCAGAGGCTGAGCTAGTGGGGCTAGAGAGAGAAATTATTGGAGGGAAATTATTGGAGCATATGAAGCAAGATTAAAAGGAGGGGGAAGGTGAGTCAAAAGCCCCGGACACCCCTTTGCTCCCAAGGGCTGACTCGGAACAAATCCTGATTCTCCCTTCTTCTCTCCAAAGCCTGCCAAGATGAGAGACAGAGGCCCACGTGATCGGGCACTCAAGTCTCGGCTTCATGGGTCTGATTCTGGCCACCACCACCGAAGAAGTCCCCTGTGGCCAATCTCCTTCCCACAAGATCCCACAAGATCCACCAGACCACAGCCACACAGCCCGGAAATCCCACCAC
This sequence comes from Sphaerodactylus townsendi, assembly GCF_021028975.2. Lineage (NCBI taxonomy): Eukaryota > Metazoa > Chordata > Lepidosauria > Squamata > Sphaerodactylidae > Sphaerodactylus > Sphaerodactylus townsendi. The sequence continues at coordinate 5,993,391 of NC_059425.1, read as the reverse complement.
AACCAGTTGAATCCGGCCGTGAAAGCCTACGACAATATTTTGGGGGAGAAGTTTGCACAGATCTCTCCTGCAAAATGTGTTCCTGCCATTTTTATTTCTCTTAACCCAGTTTTTTAAAAAGTTGCTATCGATCTTTTTCCCCTGAAGACAGGATGAAGATGTCTTCTGTTTGCCTGTGAACCAAAGCAGGCAGGAGACCCTCTCGGACTGAGCATCCATTCACCGTCCTTTCTCATTAACAGGTTATCACCCTGTCCTCCTTTGTCTTCTCCTATCTTTATCAGCATCAGACTTTGAACACTCAGTCCCAAATACGGACACTGACCTTGGGGGCGGCAGTGCTGGCCAAGTGGGGACCCTGATGAGCTCCGGCCCCCCAGGCTTTTGGTGGGCCACTTGTCGGCAGCAACTCAAACCAGAGTTAGGGTTGTCTGTTTAAAGTTTTAATTTCAAAAAAAGTTGCGTCAGCCAGCACCTGGAAACATCCGCTGATGAAGGGGGCTCACCGAAGCCAGAGCCACGAATCGGCTGCACAGCCGGGGGGGGGGGGGGCAGGGAGACTGGGAGCGCCAATCCCAGGGGGGGCATCTCCCGGGGATTTGGAGGCGGGCCTGGTGGGGGTGGGGCTTGCAGGGGGAGGGACCCCAGCAGCACGCAACGCCACAGACTCCACCCACGGAAGCGGCCTATTTTCTCCAGAAACTGATCTGGGAGTCTGGTTGTAAATCCAGGAGGTCTCCTGCTGCACGACGATGCTGCCCTTTTACGCAGCCCAGCAGAATCCGAGGCTGGCGTCTCCAAGCCCCCGTGGAAATCTCCGGGTGACCCCCCCCCCTTCTCACCTGCTGTTTCCCACGTTCTCGAGAGGGAGGGAGAAATGACGCAACCCCCCAAGTGCTGCTCCTCAAACGAGGAGCACAAACAACGGAAGCAGCACATGGGCAGAGCGGGCAGCAGACTGTTTTGCGTCTGTCGTCGTGGGAACGCAGGCGCGTGAATGCCGGCCGGCCAGCCAGCCCCGCTCGGGGAAGAAGCACTGACCGGCCCCTCGCCGTGAGACGCGCGCGCGCGCACGAGGCTGCGCTTTCCGCTGGCCCAAGAGGGGCCCCGCCTCTACAGCCGGCCCCTTTGCGCGCGCCCGTCGTCGCGCTGGCTCGCCCCCGGAGGCGGGGCGCCCGCAGCAGGTCCAGGCCGGCAGCTCCGGCGACGCAGCCCGCAGAGCGGCCCAGCGCGGCTCCTCCGCTGGCTGGCTGGCGGGGGCGGCTGCGGGCTGCATGCGCGGCACCGCTGCTGCAACTGGGGGCGCCGAGCGCTGCTGCTGCTGCTGCTGCTGCTGCTCTGCATGGAGCGCCGACTGGCCGACTTCCGAGCTGCTCGCGGCGCGACCGCCGGGCCCCCGCCCGCCAAGCCCCCTCCCGAGGCCGCCGCGGCTCCGGTGACCGAAGAAGAGGCCGCCCAGCCCCGCAGGGAGGTGGGTGCGGCGGGTCGCGGGGCCGAGCGGCGGGGGGGGGGGGGTGGCGCCGCCTCGGAGGAGCCGCGTCCAAGCGGGCGGGGGGGGGCGCCCTTTGCGCGCTGTTTGCTCGTGACGCCATTCCACTGGTCTGGAGCAGGTTGAGCTTTGCCGGTGCGTTTTCAGCCTGCGCTTTTCCGTGCCCGCTGTCTGTGCGCGTACCCGAGAAGTGAGAATCCTTTGCCCAAAACTACTGGGGGGTTACGAGCTTTCTGCCCACCAAACTACCTTAAAAGTTTGACACCGTTCATCCACTCAATCCTTATCAAGTTCCCCCAACAGCTAGCTGCCGGTGGGAAAATACCTGGCGATTGTCAGGGTGGCGCCCGAGGGGGTGCTTCACTGGGGTACATAATGCAGCAGAGTTCATCTTCCGAAGCAGCCTTGGAGATCAGTTGAAACCCCAGGAGATCTTCAGCCACCCCTGGGAGTGGGCAGCCCTGTGAGGCAGGCCAGGCTGGTCCTAGTCCTCTTCCTTGGCCTGTAGGCTGACTTTGCAGTGTGCCATGGTGATGCCTCTTGCTTCACGCTCCATAACTATCAAAATGTCTGTCTGGAGAGGGAATTGGTTAGCAGTTTTGTTTCTATGAAGCCCCCCATCCATTGCATGACTAACCATATTGTCTCTCTCTGCTCTCGTTTCCTAGGAATCCAGCCAGAGGACGCACAGCCCCGAAGGCCCAGCCGCGTCAGCCCTGCCGCCGTGGTGGACACACTACTTCTTTGTAAATGTGACCTTTCTGAAGTTTCTCCTGTGGCTTGTCTTGCTGGGACTCTTTGTGGAACTGGAGTTCGGTTTGCCTTATTTTGTCCTCTCCATGTTTTATTGGATCTATGTAGGGACCCGTGGCCCTGGAGAACAACAGAGTCGAGAAAAAAGTGCTTACTCTGTGTTTAACCCAGGCTGTGAGGCTATACAGGGAACGCTCACAGCAGAACAGTTTGAAAGGGAATTGCAGTACCGGCCCTTGGCTGGGAGGTAGCTGTTGTCATGCCGACTCGCCTTTTGCCTAAAACTATGAACGTGTCCTTTTTGCTTGAATTAAATTGGAACAGTTTCCTGTGGCATTTTTTCACCTTTTAATGTAAACAAATGTCTACATTGTAAATTTTTATGAAATCCAAATATTGAAAGAAGTAAAGAGAGGGCTTATGAAATGCAAAGGCTGAATCAAATACTGACTGTTCATTGATTTTAATGGACGTTGCTATAGTTAACGAAATTTTACAGTTGCTTTTGTTTCAAATGAATGGCTGATTTTATATATGTCCTGTTTGCTACAGGCCCCTTTAATCTGGACAGGCCAACCATTAGATTTTACCCAACAGTAGTGTAAAATCTGACTGTATTTTTTAGTGCAATGATGTTTCCATTAGCAAAGTATATAAAATACGAGAGCCTAGAAATGATAGGACGTCTATATTTCGGTAAAATAATGGAACAAACAAAAATTCTTGTAAAACTACATATATTCCAGTTTCATGGAAAAGCAGCCAGGTAGTCTAATCCAGAGGCTGCAGCAGCTGTGGACGGCTCCTCTGCTGTGCTGCCTCCAGAGGGTTTTCAGGCCCTCAGAAGAAGTCTGGCCCCCTGGAAAGCCCTCCACAAGGCTGAACGCTGTTATGTGAGTCCGAGGCCCTGGCCACAGTGGTGTTCCTGGCTTGAAAACCAACTATAGTTGGCTCCACCCCTGGGAATGCACCAGCCTGCTGCCCCCGCCCCGCCCCCAACTTGCATCTCCTCAGATGCCAGCGTAGCTCTGTGGTGGCGCCCACTTCTGGATGTCTTTGCCCTCTCTGCCAGTTAGCAGCATGTTCATAAAAATCTGTTTTATTTATGTCAATAACTTCCACTTCAATGAAGATCAAATTTCAAGGGGAGAAAGCTTCGTGCTTTGATTGTGGCAGACTAGTAGGGCATTATTCTGGTCTTATGTCGTTCCACATTTCCCATTGTTGAGTTTGATTGTGACGATAAAATGTACATCCGGGAACTAAGGCGTACATATAAAATGCATCACATGGGATGAACACAGCAGCTAAGTAAAGAGGATTCTTTATACATTTTAAGCATTTTAGAAGCTTATAGATGTCTCAGAAGCAACCAGCATAAGGAATCTCGTTGGAGCTGCACCAGAGTAATTTTAGGTTTCTAATTTTAGGTTTCTAAACAAAATTAGAGTCTATCTGAATGTAGTGCTTGTAACTAGCAATATACAGTGGAACCTCGGTTTTCATTGGTAATCCATCTGAAAAGAATCAATGAAAACCAAAATCGATGAAAACCGAGGCAAACTTTTCCATAGGAATCAATGTAAATCCATTTAATCCGTTCTAGGCACTCCAAAAAACATACCAAAAACACATTTTTGGTGAATAAACATAGTGTTTAATGCTGAAAACAGGAACAAACAATAACACTAGGACCAGCTTCAGAGCCAGTGGACCTATGTCGCAACAGAAAGCTGTCCAAAGAGGTCTGTTTCTGAAGCCTCTTTAAAATTTGTCTGAAATGGGGCAAGATATTATCATTAAACAAGTTGCAGACACGGCCTGCAACAGCTTTGTCTGGGTGATTTTTCTCCACAAACCCCTGCACCTGACTGCAGATTAATGAAAACCGAGGCAAATTTTTCACTGAAAAAATCGATGATAACCGAAACCGATGACAGAAACCGATGACGAAAACAGAAGGCAATGAAAACCGAGGTTCCGCTGTACATCATGTAGAGATAAAAGCCCTCTTCATTTAGGGAAATTTTTCAGCATCTGCTTAATTGTTGTACTGAAATGAAGGGGTTCTGTAATGCTTCCTTTGGGTTGGATTGGGCCTGATGCACAGGTGCATATTGCAATGGGAAGTCCTTGCAGTGATTTCTTTGCTTTTCCCCATCCCTGCAGTTAAATTCCTGCCTCCTGCAACAGGATGAGGGCGGGTGGAGAGATAGCTGAAGAAGCAGAGCTGTCTCCGAACTCTCCAAGTGACAGGGCAGGAGTGTGGCAACCTGTTTGTGGTCAAGCACAATGGGAATGTGTCACAAATGTGAGCCCTTCGGGGGAGGGCGGCTTATAAATCTAAAGTATAAATAAATAAAAATAAAATAAAGTTTCGAACAATAAGTGAAAGTTTATCTGAAATATTTTAAAGAAAACACTGACAGCACTGATAATAACTTTTCTTGACAGATTACACTGATTTAGCAAGGGAACAAAGAAGGATAAATTCACAGAATAGTGGTGTGGAACCTTTATAACTGCCTTTAAAAATCTTATACATGCAAAACTGAGTCTTATACATGCAAAACGGAATCAAAACTAAGGCTGCCATTCTCCATCCCCTGTTATTTCGGTCGGGCCCACTGTTGATTCCATCTGGGCCCGCCTGCTCCCTCCTTTTCCTTTTCTATTACTACTTCTCCCTTTTTAGCCTTGGGATCGGGTGCCCGTTTTTACCGTTTTATTAGTCTACTGTTTTACTGTTTAAATTGTATATGATTGCTGCTGGATTTTAAATGTGTTAAGTTATGTTGTTGGAGTTGCTGTCAGAGAACAGCCATGTTGGAAGCCGCCTCGAGCCCCCTGGGGAAGAGGCGGCCTATAAGTTTGAAATATAAATAAATAAATAAATACTAATATAAAACTGTTTCTTAAAGTATAGACCCAAGCTGTAAGGATAGAAATAAAGCCTTAACTAACTTCTAATCCTAAATATCTATTTGCACATTTACAATCCAATCCCCCACTAGTTATATGCCTTGCGACACCTATTAAATTAAACATGATTTCAAACTACATATATTTTGAAGTAGAATCACAGTGAGTAAAGAGCAAATGTTATTAAAGATTTGAAAAACAATAAATCCCCAGGATTAGACGGGTTTAATGCTGAGTATTATAAAGAAATGTCAGAAGTATTAATTCCAGAGATGCAGATATTGTTTAACCATATTCTAAGAGCGCAGAGGGTTCCAGAGTCATGGAGGGAAACGGAAATAATAATTTAAAAACCAGGATGGAATCCAGAGCAAGTAGAATCATATAGGCCAATAAGTTTATTAAACCAAGATTACAAGATTTTTGCGAAAGTATTTGCAAATAGATTTAAAAACATCCTTCCGAAGTTAATTGGACAAGAGCAATATGGCTTTATTAGAGGTAGAGATATTTGTCACCCGTTAAGGAATGTATTAAATGTAATAGAACGTGGCAAAAACGAAAAATATGCGCAATAATAAAGTTAGATGTATACAAAGCGTTTGATACAGTTAGTCATAATTACTTATTTCAAACTCTAGAAAATTTTGGGTTTGGAAAACAACTTATAAACATTATACGAGAGATTTACAAAGGAGGAAGGGCAAAAATAAGAATTAATGACAGGTGGACAGGAATTGTTAATATTGAAAGGGGAGTGAAGCAAGGATGTCCATTATCAACACATCTGTTTATATTGGCAATGGAATTTTTGGCAGAAAGGATAAATAATAATGGAAGGATAAAAGGTTATGAAGTGAATCAAGAAGAAATAAGGTTAAACTTATTTGCAGACGATATTTTAGTAATAATGGTGAATCCAGCTGATACAATGAAAGAATTAAAAATAGTTCTACTTTCAGAAATATTCAGGATTAAAAGTCAACATGGAGAAAACAGAAATAATGGGGGTTAATGTGGAAAAAAGACAATTAGAGAGAGGATTAGTAAAAAAGATTAAATATTTGGGTATTATAATATTACATAGAAAGGAGAAGATGTTTAAATATAATTATGAAGCAAGGAGGAAAAAATATTAAAACAAATAAAAGAATGGGATAAGAAGACCTTATCAATTACAGGAAAAATCAAAGCTGGAAATTAAGAAGAAACAATTTGAGGAATGGGATAGAAAGCTGAAAGCTTGGGTCTAATAATAAAAAACCAAGAATCATGAATAAGATCATATATCTGACAAAAAATTCTCTAGGTTGGGGGATTCAAAAAATGCAAGAATATTATGAAGCATTCCAGATTAAGAGTCTGATGAGTATAAACGAGGATAATGTCAAAAAATGGGTTAAGTTTGAAAATGAAATAAATGAAGGAATTGGTGCACATGGTATTTTCAATAAAGAGTTAAAGAAAGGAAATCAAAAAGCAATAGGACTAAGAAAGGTCTTGCTAGATATATGGGAAACATTGAGAGGTAATGGATGCTCATGGCACCCTCGATGTGGGCACCTTTGGGGTGTGTGTGGTTGGCAAAGAAGGAAAAAAAAAGTAATAAAAAATATTGAAAAGAAAAAAAAAGGAATTCAAACTGTGGGCAAATTTGGATTAGGAAGGAGGAGAAATTATGGCATTACAAAATTTTATAGAGATAGGAGGAAATGAGAACTGGTTGGTTTTGGAGAGGCATTTGGGAAAGGATAAAGGTTTCAACGGATAAAAGGAGAATGTATAATGTCGAAATGTCTGGAACTATGGAAAATGCAAAGGGAAAAAATTCTAGGCATATTTACAAATATATGGTAGATGATAAGGAATTCATGATAAGAACATGGAAAACAAAAAATGGGAGAAGGAAGGATTTCTATGACACTGGTAATACTGAAAAAATTAATAGACAGTTGGAAAAATATAAAGATTGAGAAATATATGGTGTGATGGAATAGTACTGTAAACTAGCAAAGTCACATATGAGACTGTGAAAAGCATCTTTGCCTTTGATCTCCTGAGGGAGTGACACAGGAAACTATGCAGAGGTGCTAGGATGAAACTTCAAAAGCCTAAGGTTACCTCTATGGCCTGAACAGAGTTTTCCTGAGAAGGGGGAAACAAAGGTTTTGGAATTCCATCTTGAGACGTGGTCAGAGGAAGCATCTCTGGGCCATGGGTTCTCGGAATAGAATAGAATAGAATAGAATCTTTATTGGCCAAGTGTGATTGGACACACAAGGAATTTGTCCTCCGGTGCATATGCTCTCAGTGTACATAAAAGGAAAAAAAAAAGAAAGAAAAATGGGGACAAAAGAACCAAAAGGGACATAATCATCACCTAAGCCAACTCCCTTTAACCGCAAGAATCATGTTTTATTTCTTTTATTTCTGTTTTTCAAAATCGTTGAGACCTCAGCTGGTTGGAGTTATTGGAGAAAAGAACCCAGGTTTTAATGAAACAAGCATTGGCTCCTCCCAGGCTTGCTTTCTCATGATAATGGAGTTAGAAAGAAAAGTGATATTGAAATGGTATAGAACACCAAAAAACAACTAGCATAATGCGTGATAAAAGGACTTTAGTTCTAAATGCTGGCACTGTGGAGACCAAGAGGCATATTATTATAGCTTATATGTGGATAGAATGTGCAGAAGTAAAAAAAATTTGACAATTGTATTGTTATATATCGAGAGACTGGTGAAGATAAATATTGATTTAAATAATGACTTGATGTTCAATGAGTGTAATGGAAGACAGAAGGGGATAAACAATATAGGTATATGTATAAAATAATGATTAAAGCTAGCACATTACGCAACAATAGCCTTGGGCTGGAAAGAAAAGAAAAAATGGATACCTTCCAGAAATGGTTAGAATAACATATCTAGGAACAAGGGACACTTGATATTTTCGATATATATTAACCAAAAAAAAATAAGACGGGCAAGATAAACAGAAATGAAATTTTGAAGATATGGATAATATAACGTGGACTGGATGAAAGAAGCCTCGAGTCAATGAAGAAATATGGGAGAAGAGGTGGCTACAGAGAACTAATCTCTATCACTGCTGTTTGTGTGACAAAACTATGAGGAAGAAGAAATGGGGAGGGAGAAAAGGGGGGGAAAGTATCGCTTTGAAAATGTATCAAGCACGAACATACTATAAACTGTAAACTTCAAATGATACAATTAAAAAATTATAGTCACCCCCCGGATCTTCCCCACTGCCCCGCGCTTCTGCACGGAGTTTTCCAAAAGGCGCTTACTCCAAACTGGAACAGAATTTATTTATTTTTATTTATTTTTATTTTATTTATTTATTTATTAAACTTTTTATGTCACCTCATCCTCCAGGGGCTCTGGGCGGTGGATCTGCACAAAAAACAGGGTAAAACAAGTTTCTTCACTCAAAAAATGTTTTAAAACAGCTGCGTAAATCGCAACATTAATAGTAAGAAGAAGAAGAAGAAGAAGAAGAAGAAGAAGAAGAAGAAGAAGAA
>NC_059425.1:5956093-5984593 GCF_021028975.2 Sphaerodactylus townsendi | reverse complement strand
TCTTCTTCTTCTTCTTCTTCTTCTTCTTCTTCTTCTTCTTCTTCTTCTTCTTCTTACTATTAATGTTCGTTACCGCTGTTTTAAACATTTTAGTGGCTTGTTTTACCCTGTTTTGTGCCGTCCACCGCCCAGAGCCCCTGGAGGATGGGGCGGCATAAAAGTTTAATAAATAAATAAATAAATAAAAATAAATAAAAATAAATAAATTCTGTTCCAGTTTGGAGTAGCGCCTTTTGGAAAACTCCGTGCAGAGCGCGGGGCAGTGGGGAAGTCCGGGGGGTGACTATAATTTTTTTAATTGAATCATTTGAAGTTTACAGTTTATAGTATTTTCCTTCTTCATACATTTTCAAACGATACTTTCCCCCCCTTTTCTCCCTCCCCCCATTTCTTCTTCCTCATAGTTTTGTCACACAAACAGCAGTAAGTTCGTTCTCTGTAGCCTCTTCTCCCATATTTCTTCATTGACTCGAGCTTCTTTCATCCAGTCCACGTATATTATCCATATCTTCAAAATTTCATTCTGTTTATCTTGCCACGTCTTATTTTTGGTTAATATATCGAAAATATCAAGTGTCCCTTGTTCCTAGATATATTCTAACCATTTCTGAAGTGTCCATTTTTTCTTTTCTTTCCAGCCCAAGGCTATTGTTGCATGTGCTGCTTTAATCATTATTTTATACATATACCTATATTGTTTATCCCCCCTTCTGTCTTCCATTACACTCATGAACATCAAGTCATTATTTAAATCAATATTTATCTTCACCAGTCTCTCGATATATAACAATACAATTGTCCAAATTTTTTTTACTTCTGCACATTCTATCCACATATAGCTATAATATGCCTCTTGGTCTCCACAGTGCCAGCATTTAGAACTAAGTCCTTTTATCACGTATGCTAGTTGTTTTGGTGTTCTATACCATTTCAATATCACTTTTCTTTCTAACTCCATTATCATGAAAGCAAGCCTGGGAGAGCCAATGCTTGTTTCATTAAAACCTGGGTTCTTTTCTCCAATAACTCCAACCAGCTGAGGTCTCAACGATTTTGAAAAACAGAAATAAAAGAAATAAAACATGATTGCGGTTAAGGGATTGCTTAGGTGATTATGTCCCTTTTGGTTCTTTGTCCCCATTTTTCTTTCTTTTTTTTTCCTTTTATGTACACTGAGAGCATATGCACCGGAGACAAATTCCTTGTGTGTCCAATCACACTTGGCCAATAAAGATTCTATTCTATTCTATTCTATTCCGGGAACCCATGGCCCAGAGATGCTTCTCTGACCAGGTCTCAAGATGGAATTCCAAAACCTTTGTTTCCCCCTTCTCAGGAAAACTCTGTTCAGGCCATGAGGTAACTTAGGCTTTTGAAGTTTCATCCTAGCACCTCTGCATAGTTTCCTGTCCTCCCTCCAGGAGATCAAAAGGCAAAGATGCTTTTCACAGTCATATGTGACTTTGCTAGTTTTACAGTACTATTCCATCACACCATATATTTCTCAATCTTTATATTTTTCCAACTGTCTATTAATTTTTCAGTATTACCAGTGTCTAGAAATCCTTCCTTCTCCCATTTTTGTTTCCATGTTCTTATCATGAATTCCTTATCATCTACCATATATTTGTAAATATGCCCTAGAATTTTCCCTTTGCATTTTCCATAGTTCCAGACATTTCGACATTATACATTCTCCTTTTATCCGTGAAACCTTTATCCTTTCCCAAATGCCTCTCAAAACCAACCAGTTCTCATTTCCTCCTATCTCTATAAAATTTTGTAATGCCATAATTTCTCCTCCTTCCCTAATCAAATTTGCCACAGTTTGAATTCCTTTTCTTTTCAATATTTTTATTACTTTTTTTCCTTCTTTGCCAACCACACACCCCAAAGGTGCCACATCCAGGGTGCCAGGCATCCATTTACCTCTCAATTTTTCCCATATATCTAGCAAGACCTTTCTTAGTCCTATTGCTTTTTGATTTCCTTTCTTTAACTCTTTATTGAAAATACCATGTGCACCAATTCCTTCATTTATTTCATTTTCAAACTTAACCCATTTTTTGACATTATCCTCGTTTATACTCATCAGACTCTTAATCTGGAATGCTTCATAATATTCTTGCATTTTTTGAATCCCCCAACCTAGAGAATTTTTTGTCAGATATATGATCTTATTCATGATTCTTGGTTTTTTATTATTAGACCCAAGCTTTCAGCTTTCTATCCCATTCCTCAAATTGTTTCTTCTTAATTTCCAGCTTTGATTTTTCCTGTAATTGATAAGGTCTTCTTATCCCATTCTTTTATTTGTTTTAATATTTTTTCCTCCTTGGCATGAGTATATTTGTCTTCTCCTTTCTATGTAATATTATAATACCCAAATATTTAATCTTTTTTACTAATCCTCTCTCTAATTGTCTTTTTTCCACATTAACCCCCATTATTTCTGTTTTCTCCATGTTGACTTTTAATCCTGAATATTTCTGAAAGTAGAACTATTTTTAATTCTTTCATTGTATCAGCTGGATTCACCATTATTACTAAAATATAGATTACCAAATAAGTTTAACCTTATTTCTTCTTGATTCACTTATTCATAACCTTTTATCCTTCCATTATTATTTATCCTTTCTGCCAAACATTCCATTGGCAATATAAACAGATGTGTTGATAATGGACATCCCCTTGTATCCCCTTTCAATAACAACAATTCTATATCCCACCTGTCATTAATTCTTATTTTTGCCCTTCCTCCTTTGTAACAATCTCTCGCATTATATGTATTTACAAGTTCTTTTCCATCCCAAGAATTTTTCTAGAGTTTATGATAAGTAATTATGACTAACTGTATGTCATGCTTTTCTTCACATCTAACTTCATATTTGCATATTACTACTCGTTTTACCCTGTAGATTACATTTGGGCATGTTTATTAACGGGTGACAAATATCTCTACCTCTAATAAAACCATATTGTATCTTGTCCAATTAACTTCGGAAGGATGTTTTTTAAATCTATTTGCAAATACTTTCGCTTGAATCTTTGCAATCTTGGTTTAACCTTTATTGACCTGCATGATTCTACTTGCTCTGGATTCCATCCTGGTTTTTAAATTATTATTTCCGTTTCCCTCCATGACTCTGGAACCTACAAAATCTTAGAATATACAATTTAAACAATATCTGCATACTGGAATTAATACTTTACTGACGATACTTTTTTATAATACTCAACATTAAACCCGTCTAATCCTGGGGATTTGTTGTTTTCAAAATCTTTAATAACATTTGCTCTTTATACACATGATTCTACTTCAAAATATATGTAGTTTGAAATCATGTTTAATTTAATAGGTGTCGCAAGGCATATAACTAGTGGGGGATTGGATTGTAAATGTGCAAATAGATATTTAGGATTAGAAGTTAGTTAAGGCTTTATTTCTATCGGCTTGGGTCTACACTTTAAGAAATGATTTATATTAGTATTTATTTATTTATTTCTATTTCAAACTTATAGGCACCTCTTCCCAAGGGGGCTCGACGTGACTTCCAACTATAGCTGTTCTCTGACTGTAACTCTAATAACATAACTTAACACATTTAAAATCCAGCAGCAATCATATACAATTTAAACAGTAAAACAGTAGACTAATAAAACGGTAAAAACGGGCACCCGATCCCAAGGCTAAAAAGGGAGAAGTAGTAATAGAAAAGGAAAAGGAGGGAGCAGGCGGGCCCAGATGGAATCAACAGTGGGCCCGACCGAAATAACAGGGGATGGAGAATGGCAGCCTTAGTTTTGATTCCGTTTTGCATGTATAAGACTCAGTTTTGCATGTATAAGATTTTTAAAGGCAGTTATAAAGGTTCCACACCACTATTCTGTGAATTTATCCTTCTTTGTTCCCTTGCTAAATCAGTGTAATCTGTCAAGAAAAGTTATTATCAGTGCTGTCAGTGTTTTCTTTAAAATATTTCAGATAAACTTTCACTTATTGTTCGAAACTTTATTTTGTGCATTTGTTGCCTTTTAGATTTATAAGCCGCCCTCCCCCGAAGGGCTCACATTTGTGACACATTCCCATTGTGCTTGACCACAAACAGGTTGCCACACTCCTGCCCTGTCACTTGGAGAGTTCGGAGACAGCTCTGCTTCTTCAGCTATCTCTCCACCCGCCCTCATCCTGTTGCAGGAGGCAGGAATTTAACTGCAGGGATGGGGAAAAGCAAAGAAATCACTGCAAGGACTTCCCATTGCAATATGCACCTGTGCATCAGGCCCAATCCAACCCAAAGGAAGCATTACAGAACCCCTTCATTTCAGTACAACAATTAAGCAGATGCTGAAAAATTTCCCTAAATGAAGAGGGCTTTTATCTCTACATGATGTACAGCGGAACCTCGGTTTTCATTGCCTTCTGTTTTCGTCATCGGTTTCTGTCATCGGTTTCGGTTATCATCGATTTTTTCAGTGAAAAATTTGCCTCGGTTTTCATTAATCTGCAGTCAGGTGCAGGGGTTTGTGGAGAAAAATCACCCAGACAAAGCTGTTGCAGGCCGTGTCTGCAACTTGTTTAATGATAATATCTTGCCCCATTTCAGACAAATTTTAAAGAGGCTTCAGAAACAGACCTCTTTGGACAGCTTTCTGTTGCTACATTGGTCCACTGAAACAAAGCTGGTCCTGAAGTGTTGTTGTTTGTTCCTGTTTTCAGCATTAAACACTATGTTTATTCACCAAAAATGTGTTTTTGGTATGTTTTTTGGAGTGCCTAGAACGGATTAAATGGATTTACATTGATTCCTATGGAAAAGTTTGCCTCGGTTTTCATCGATTTTGGTTTTCATTGATTCTTTTCAGATGGATTACCAATGAAAACCGAGGTTCCACTGTATATTGCTGAATTGCAAGCACTACACATTCCAGTTGGGGCCTAATTTTGTTTAGAAACCTAAAATTAGAAACCTAAAATTACTCTGGTGCAGCTCCAACGAGATTCCTTATGCTGGTTGCTTCTGAGACATCTATAAGCTTCTAAAATGCTTAAAATGTATAAAGAATCCTCTTTACTTAGCTGCTGTGTTCATCCCATGTGATGCATTTTATATGTACGCCTTAGTTCCCGGATGTACATTTTATCGTCACAATCAAACTCAACAATGGGAAATGTGGAACGACATAAGACCAGAATAATGCCCTACTAGTCTGCCACAATCAAAGCACGAAGCTTTCTCCCCTTGAAATTTGATCTTCATTGAAGTGGAAGTTATTGACATAAATAAAACAGATTTTTATGAACATGCTGCTAACTGGCAGAGAGGGCAAAGACATCCAGAAGTGAAACCACCACAGAGCCTCGCTTCATATAAAGGGAGATACAAGTTAGAGGCTGAGAGCGAGAACTAACCAAGCTGGTGTAGACTCAGGAGTGGAATAACTATAGTTGTGGTTTTCAAGCCAGGAACACCACTGTGGCCAGGGCCTCGGACTCACATAACAGCGTTCAGCCTTGTGGAGGGCTTTCCAGGGGGCCAGACTTCTTCTGAGGGCCTGAAAACCCTCTGGAGGCAGCACAGCAGAGGAGCCGTCCACAGCTGCTGCAGCCTCTGGATTAGACTACCTGGCTGCTTTTCCATGAAACTGGAATATATGTAGTTTTACAAGAATTTTTGTTTGTTCCATTATTTTACCGAAATATAGACGTCCTATCATTTCTAGGCTCTCGTATTTTATATACTTTGCTAATGGAAACATCATTGCACTAAAAAATACAGTCAGATTTTACACTACTGTTGGGTAAAATCTAATGGTTGGCCTGTCCAGATTAAAGGGGCCTGTAGCAAACAGGACATATATAAAATCAGCCATTCATTTGAAACAAAAGCAACTGTAAAATTTAGATTTAACTATAACGCGTCCATTAAAATCAATGAACAGTCAGTATTTGATTCAGCCTTTGCATTTCATAAGCCCTCTCTTTACTTCTTTCAATATTTGGATTTCATAAAAATTTACAATGTAGACATTTGTTTACATTAAAAGGTGAAAAAATGCCACAGGAAACTGTTCCAATTTAATTCAAGCAAAAAGGACACGTTCATAGTTTTAGGCAAAAGGCGAGTCGGCATGACAACAGCTACCTCCCAGCCCTGAGGGCCGGTACTCTGTGAATTCCCTTTCAAACTGTTTCTGCTGTGAGCGGCGTTCCCTGTATAGCCTCTACAGCCTGGAGTTCATACAGAGGTAAACCACTTTTTTCTCGACTCTGTTGTTCTCCAAAATTTACCGGGTCCCTACATATGCGATCCAATAAAACATGGAGAGGACAAAATAAGGCAAACCGAACTCCAGTTCCACAAAGAGTCCCAGCAAGACAAGCCACAGGAGAAACTTCAGAAAGGTCACATTTACAAAGAAGTAGTGTGTCCACCACGGCGGCAGGGCTGACGCGGCTGGGCCTTCGGGGCTGTGCGTCCTCTGGCTGGATTCCTAGGAAACGAGAGCAGAGAGAGACAATATGGTTAGTCATGCAATGGATGGGGGGCTTCATAGAAACAAAACTGCTAACCAATTCCCTCTCCAGACAGACATTTTGATAGTTATGGAGCGTGAAGCAAGAGGCATCACCATGGCACCCAGGAAAGTCAGCCTACAGGCCAAGGAGAGAGGACTACGGCCAGGCTGGCCTGCCTCACGGGGAACTGCCCTTCCCAGGGGTGGCTGAAGATCTCCTGGGGTTTCAACTGATCTCCAAGGCTGCTTCGGAAGATAGACTCTATGCTGCATTAGCTTACCCCAGTGAAGCACCCCCTCAGGAGCCACCCTGACAATCTGTAGGTATTTTCCCACCGGCAGCCCCAAGCTGTTGGGGGAACTTGATCAGAGATTGAGTGGATGAACAGTGTCAAGCACTTTTAAGGTAGTTTGGTGGGCAGAAAGCTCGTAACCCAAGCTAGTTTTGGGCAAAGGATTCTCACGCTTCTCACGGGTACGCGCACAGACAGCGGGCACGGAAAAGCGCAGGCTGAGCGCACCGGCAAAGCTCAACCTGCTCCAGACCAGTGGAATGGCGTCACGAGCAAACAGCGCGCAAAGGGCGCCCCCCCCCGCCCGCTTGGACGCGGCTCCTCCGAGGCGGCGCCACCCCCCCCCCCCCCCCCCCCGGCCCCGCGACCCGCCGCACCCACCTCCCTGCGGGGCTGGGCGGCCTCTTCTTCGGTCACCGGAGCCGCGGCGGCCTCGGGAGGGGGCTTGGCGGGCGGGGGCCCGGCGGTCGCGCCGCGAGCAGCTCGGAAGTCGGCCAGTCGGCGCTCCATGCAGAGCAGCAGCAGCAGCAGCAGCAGCAGCAGCAGCAGCAGCGCTCGGCGCCCCCAGTTGCAGCAGCGGTGCCGCGCATGCAGCCCGCAGCCGCCCCCGCCAGCCAGCCAGCGGAGGAGCCGCGCTGGGCAGCTCTGCGGGCTGCGTCGCCGGAGCTGCCGGCCTGGACCTGCACAGGCGCCCCGCCTCGAGGAACTGAGCCAGCGCGACGACGGGCGCGCGCAAAGGGGCCGGCTGTAGAGGCGGGGCCCCTCTTGGGCCAGCGGAAAGCGCAGCCTCGTGCGCGCGCGCGCGTCTCACGGCGAGGGGCCGGTCAGTGCTTCTTCCCCGAGCGGGGCTGGCTGGCCGGCCGGCATTCACGCGCAGTTCCCGGCGTGCCGGACGCATAAAACAGTCTGCTGCCCGCTCTGCCCATGTGCTGCTTCCGTTGTTTGTGCTCCTCGTTTGAGGAGCAGCACTTGGGGGGTTGCGTCATTTCTCCCTCCCTCTCGAGAACGTGGGAAGGAAGCAACAGGTGAGAAGGAAGGGGGGGTCACCCGGTGATTTCCGAGGGGCTTGGGGGGCGCCAGCCAGCCTCGGATTCTGCTGGGCTGCGTAAAAGGGCAGCATCGTCGTGCAGCAGGAGACCTCCTGGATTTACAACCAGACTCCCAGATCAGTTTCTGGAGAAAATAGGCCGCTTCCGTGGGTGGAGTCTGTGGCGTTGCGTGCTGCTGGGGTCCCTCCCCCTGCAAGCCCCCCCCCCACCAGGCCCGCCTCCAAATCCCCGGGGGATGCCCCCCCTGGGATTGGCGCTCCCAGTCTCCCTGCCCCCCCCCCCCCCGGCTGTGCAGCCGATTCGTGGCTCTGGCTTCGGTGAGCCCCCTTCATCAGCGGATGTTTCCAGGTGCTGGCTGACGCAACTTTTTTTGAAATTAAAACTTTAAACAGACAACCCTAACTCTGGTTTGAGTTGCTGCCGACAAGTGGCCCACCAAAAGCCTGGGGGGCCGGAGCTCATCAGGAGTCCCCGCCCGGCCCTTTTTCTGCCGCCCCCCAAGGTCAGTGTCCGTATTTGGGACTGAGTGTTCAAAGTCTGATGCTGATAAAGATAGGAGAAGACAAAGGAGGACAGGGTGATAACCTGTTAATGAGAAAGGACGGTGAATGGATGCTCAGTCCGAGAGGGTCTCCTGCCTGCTTTGGTTCACAGGCAAACAGAAGACATCTTCATCCTGTCTTCAGGGGAAAAAGATCGATAGCAACTTTTTAAAAAACTGGGTTAAGAGAAATAAAAATGGCAGGAACACATTTTGCAGGAGAGATCTGTGCAAACTTCTCCCCCAAAATATTGTCGTAGGCTTTCACGGCCGGATTCAACTGGTTGTGGTGGGATTTCCGGGCTGTGTGGCTGTGGTCTGGTGGATCTTGTGGGATCTTGTGGGAAGGAGATTGGCCACAGGGGACTTCTTCGGTGGTGGTGGCCAGAATCAGACCCATGAAGCCGAGACTTGAGTGCCCGATCACGTGGGCCTCTGTCTCTCATCTTGGCAGGCTTTGGAGAGAAGAAGGGAGAATCAGGATTTGTTCCGAGTCAGCCCTTGGGAGCAAAGGGGTGTCCGGGGCTTTTGACTCACCTTCCCCCTCCTTTTAATCTTGCTTCATATGCTCCAATAATTTCCCTCCAATAATTTCTCTCTCTAGCCCCACTAGCTCAGCCTCTGCATCTCTTTGCCCTGCTGTTGTGGAGGTGTTGAAAACTCTTGGGGGGGGGGGGGGTTCTGCCTGGTCAATGAACAATCAAAAAAACCAGGTGCCCCCCCAGCCCCCGCAACTTTTTAAAAGGCAAGCAATTTCCTATTTTGCGCAGGGAAGAATCAGACTGCAGACAAAATGGCAGCTTGGGCTAGGGAGAGAAGAAGGGTTGGAATTATGTCCCCTCCCCCTTTCTCTCCTGCAGGAGACTCAAAGAGGCTGACAATCTCCTTTCCCTTCCCCCCCCCCCGCAACAAACACCCTGTGAGGTGGGTGGGGCTGAGAGAGCTCCGAGAAGCCGTGACTAGCCCAAGGTCACCCAGCTGGCGTGTGTGGGAGTGCCCAGGCTAATCTGAATTCCCCAGATAAGCCTCCACAGCTCAGGCAGCAGAGCGGGAAATCAAACCCGGTTCCTCCAGATCAGAGTGCACCTGCTCTTAGCCACTGCTCTCAGCCACTACGCCACTGCTGCTCCAGTGGGGCAGAAAAACTGAAGGAAAAAAGCTGAGCAAAATGGAAAACTGTGAGGCAACGACTGAGGATCAACTGCTTATCAGCAGTGTGACAAATTGTATGTGCACAAAAGCCCCCTGGTGTCACAAGGAGTATTTTGGACACTCCCCAAAATGATTGTAAAAGAGAGAGGGCAGGGGAGGTTGTGGGCAGGGTTCATCCATGTAAAAACAAACGAGAGGATCCAAAGGCAGAACCAAACGTGGGGTTTTGTTGGCTGGCTGCAGAGTTGTGTGGTGGGGAGATAGCTGGTCTGGGATCTTGGACACCCAGGTTTGGACCCCCACTTGGTCATGGAAGTCCCCTGTCAGTCACGCACTCACAGCCTAACCAAAATCGAAAGGGTGTTGTGAGGATGAGATGGAGAAGGGGAGGATGCCGTCAAATGGCCCCGGTTGGTTGTGTTCTGTCGCCCCCTGGTTTCCCTGGGTGGTTCCCTGCCGAAGCACCGAGAAGGGTCTACCCTGCTTAGACTTCTGAGATTTAACAGGTGAGGTCAGGCTGGGCCGTCCAGCGCCAGGCCCCTCACAAGGGGGGGGGGGTGTGTGTGTGTTGAGCGTCCTCGTGTGGTTTTTGAGGGGAAAAGGCGAAAGGCAGATCTAAGTGGATCCTCATGAATTCACGTGATTTCCCCATTGGAATGAAATGAAACCACCAGGAGACTGTAGAGCACGTCTGAGTCACACTCACGCAGGCCCCGCTCCGTGTGGTTGAATTTAAGTCCAATGGAAAAGTCACATGAATTCACGAGGATCCGTTTAAAGTCACCTGGAGCCGCCTTTTGCCCAGGCCCGTGTTGGAGTCCTGGCGACCACATCCAGCCTCGACGGCCTTCCTTGTCAGCCGGCTCAGGTCTTGCCCACGGGGGGGGTGGGGTGGGGGGTCCTGAGACGGAGTCTCGCTTCCTTGGGAGCAAGCGCACAGGATCGGCCAGCGGCTACCGGCAGAGGAAAGGAGACCCCGTCGGCCGGGGGGCTTTGAGGCCTGGCCCCACATTTGACTGGGCTGCCAGGCGTGCCACACAACCCGCCCGCCCCGGCCAGCTTTCCGCATCTGCCTGCGTGGGCCGCTCCTCTCGCCCGGCTCCGTCCTCTCGACGCGCAGCAGAAAGGGCGAGCCGGAGACGCCCTTCAGGAAGCCAGCAGCAGCAGGAGGAGGAGGAGCCCGTGGCCGCCGCCGCCGCCGCCGCCCCCATTTCCCGGGGAGGCCCTTCCTGCAGCAGCAGCAGCAGCTGGTCCGGTGGGAGGGGAGCGGCCGCCCCTGGCTCGGGGTCAGCTGAGCGCTCGAGTGCGGCGCCCGGCCCGGCGGCGAGGCCAGAGGCGGCCAGGTTGGGGTGAGCAGCACGGGCTGGGCTGGGGGGCGCCGGGGCTTCTCGGGCCAGCCAGCCAGCCTCTTCTTCCTGGGTTGCTGGCGTGGCGAGGCTCAGGTGGCCGCCGCCGCCGCCGCCCTGGCGCAGAGTTGCTGCAGCAGCCCGCCGTCCCTCGGCAGAGCAAGGCAGGCAGGCAGGCAGGGCTGGCCGGCGCGGGGCAAGGTAGGGGCGTCCCTCGCCACGGAGGCCGGGGCGGCGGCGGCGGGGGGCCACCCCTCCCGATGCCCGGAAGGTCAGCCGCATCGGCCGCAGCCAGGCTCCGGGTGGCCGCAGAAGGGCCGCGGGCGGGCGCCGGCTCTGTGGGCGCCGATGACCGGGCGCAAAGTTGGGCCCTGCTGATCCCCGGGTTGGGCAGCCGCCTCTGGGGATTCTGGCTCCGGGTTTCCTCCCCCAGACTGGCCTCCCGCCCGCCCGCCCGCCCGCCCCTGTTTTGCTGGGCTTCGGGGCTTCGGGGCTGGCTCCGCAGGGTCCCCGGCAGGCGGGGGGGGGGGGGCGAGGTGTGCAGCGCAGGAAGCGGGACTCGGGGTGCGCCGCTGCCGCCGCCAGCCAAGCGCATGGTGGGTGTGGGCCTGGGACGATGGGGGTGCCTGGTAGGGACCAGGAAGCAATCGGGCGGCTTCGCTGAGCGCCTCCCTCCGGGCGGAGGAATCATGTGAGGGTGACCAGAAGAAGTCAAAGGGCTTCTCTCCAGGAGAGCCTTCCCAAGGTCGGAGGCCCCAGGCCTGGATTCAGGAGTGTGCTCGCCCGGGTGGCTGCAGAGAGAGTCAGGCCCGGTGAACTGCCCTGCAGGGGTAGCAGCAGCAGGCACACTCTTGATGGCAGTCCGGAGCCTGCTGCCTCGCCTGGCTGGAGTGGGCGGCTGGACTGCCTGTGAGGTGGCACCCGCTGGGGTGAACAGGCTCTCTCGCACGCAGGCCTGCACCACGGCGGTCAGAGGGGACAAAGCAAAACAATTCCTCTTTACTGTATGTTGGCATTGAGCCCCCTTTTTCTTTCCTTCTGAGGGAGGCGGGGTGGGGTGGGGGGAGGGAAGGAAGGAAGGAAGGAAGGAAAGGAGGACGCCTGGAGTTCCAGCAGAAAAAATGGCTGGAGGGGAAAGGATGGAGCAGCCTCATCCTTCTCTGTGGCTGGGTCCGAACTTCAAGATCTCTTCCTCCTCATATGAAGAAGCTTCAGGCGCTGAGATGCTTCTTGGGCTGTGTGTGATCCATGACCCCCCCCCCCCCTCAGCACCAAACAGCTGACAGGGGAACAGGAAGGGCTGTGTGCCGTTCATAATTATAGGAGTCTCTCAAGAGATTGGTGGTTGTTTTCTTGCACGTGCCATCAAGTGACAGCTGACTTTTCGCAACCCCAGAGTGTTTTCAAAGCAAGAGATGTTTGGAGGTGGTTTGCCATTGCTTGCCTCCGCCTCGTGGTGGCCCATCCAAGTTCTCACCAGGGCTGACCCGGTTAAGCTTCTGAGATCCGACAAAAGCAGGCGGGGGCTCTCTGGTGAATGTTGCAGAGTAACTCACATATGTTCTGGATTAATATCAAATTAATTTGGGGACTGCATAATGGGCCGGTCACGCGCAAAGTCTTTGCTGTGCTGTGAAGATTTCTTGTACGGACATATTTTCTGGAGCTTCTCTTTCACTTCCACTCTCCTCGTGGCAAGCAAAACCACTTTCAGCACTGTTTAAATCTTGCTTTGCCACCAGAGCATGACAGGTTTGCTAGTGGGCACAGCTTTGCCCCGGACCTCTGCCCCCGACTAGCCTTCCCATACCCTCACAGCGCTTTGCTTGCCTTCCCTCTGATCCCACCTTCATGCAGTACAAGCAGGCATCTTCTTAGCTCCTCCCCACACCCCCCACTCTGTTTTTTTAAATTTGAGAGATTAGATTTCTGGAGCCAGACACAGACTATTAATGAAATATTATAGCATATGCACTTAAAACGCTTTCTCTAAATCTGCTTCTTATTTTAAGCAGCTCTTCAGGATGACTGACTGTGTAAACAGGAGATAGCAGAAGCTTTACTCATCTGCTGCATTGTGATTGCAATGTGGATTCATAGATTAAAAACGCAGCCCTGTAATTAAGTGTGCTGCAATTGTATTGAAATGTGCTTGTTTATCTTGTAAGCCTGCTCCTTGTTTATTTGCTGTCCCAGCAGACCTGGAGCCCTAACCAACCTCTTGTGGCTGATCTGACCTGTCTGATGCTGAGAATCCAGCATGTTGTACTTTGGGCCTGGGGGAGAATTATTGACCCACTTCATTTGTAGCCCATTCTTCTCCCTGAGGCTCAAGGCAAATCACAAAATGTAAAAATTCAATCCGACCATATGATAAGATTAGGCTTCTTCTTTCACCCTTTCTTTTGTAGTCGAGTTGCAGCCAACTTACGGCAACTTTGTGGTGTTTTCTAGGGAGGAGACATTCAGAGGTGGTTTACCAGTGCCTGCCTCCAGTGGGGTATCTGCCCGGGGATGGGGGGGTACCCCCTGACCCCGGGTGCCACTAATCTGGTCTTGTGGGGGCCCCCACGTGACTAGGTCCGGAGCGAAGATGACGAGGTAGCAGGAAGTCCTGCTGCTTCGTCATCTTCAGGCTCCCTCGGCCCTGCCCACGTCGTCATTGACAAGGGTGGGGCCAAGGAGGCCACCCCCACCCCCCCACCCCCATGCTCCTGGGATCCCAGCAGCTGGCAGCCAAGCTTCTGCACTCCCCTCTGGGAAGAGCAGAAGAGACATCCATCCTCCGAGAGGTGCTTTTATAAGCACTGAGGCTGGGGGCAGGGCTTGGGGGCAGGGGGCGTGGCCCACCCCCCAGAGCCCTGCCTCCGACCTCAGTGCTTATAAAAGCACCTCATGGAGGATGGCAGCCTCTTCTGCTCTCCCCAGAGGGGAGGGCAGAAACTGGACTGCTGACTTCTGGGCTCTAAGAGCCCAGGGGAGGGGGGCAGCTGGGGGGCACCCCCAGGCGCAATGGGGGGCTGCGCCCAGAGACAGTTAGTCTCTGAGCGCCATTTCCTCCACCCGATGCGTCTCTGCCTGCCTCTGTGCTTCCATGGGTGATCTCGCATCCAAATGTTAGGACTGAGCGTGCTCAGCTTCTGAGATCTGGCAAGAACAGGCCTGGGCTCACCAGCCCCGGGATGGTACTTACAGAATAAGAAAACAAGCAAACAGAAATCTGTATAAGACATGACATATAATACAGAAAGTGGGTTGCAAAGGTAGGAGACAATGCAATAAAAGCAAGGTGATACATGCAATAAATGTTGTTATACAGCAAGAATTTACTCCTGTATAAAAGTGTCTGCTATTTGATTATGCTACAGTTCTAATCCCTTAAAAAATGCCCTCTTGAACACTTTCATTTTGCATATTTTTTTGGAATTGGAATTTTAATTTATATACTGCTCTCCTGCGAAGGGCTCAGGATTGTGTTCAGCATAATGAAATAAACAATAACATTACAATACAATAGGACTGATCATAGTAACAGCAATATTAACCATCTGACAATAAACCCTGTTTGTTTATCTGTATTCAGATTGCTGCCTTGTTTCAGCCCTGCCCTAACATTTGGGGTTTTAAACCAGTTCTTGTTTTGTGCACCATCTCAAAGTTTGGCATTTCCCACAGTGGTTGGTTCTGCCCCCCTCCCACCCAGTGGGAAAGTGAAACAGACTCTGTTCTATAGTATTGATGGCCAAAGTCGTGGGGGTGGGGGATTGTGGGACAAAATTCCAGGTTGCTCTGGGGATATCACTATCCCTTTTGTAATCATGCATATGTTCTCCGGGATGTGATCGGGCCCTGAATGCAGTGTGATGAATGAAGGCAGAGGAAATCTTCATCCAAGGAGTCCCACAGTGACCATCGTAGTGCATCGTCTCACTGAGCTTTGTGTCAAAAGTCAAGTTGCAGAAAATGTTGTAGTTGAAAAAAGAGGAAGAACCACAAGATGTCTGAGGGGACTTCTTGGCAAAAGGAACTGAAAGAAAGGCTACGTAAAACAGCACTGCCGTTTACTCCATGCCAGCTGCCTTTTGAGAAATGCTAACCCTGACAGCAACACCGGCGTGCGCATTGCCCAGAATGTGATGTTACTTTGGGACTCTTGCTATAATTTCCTCTAAAGTTGGCTGTCTACATATATGAGTGAAGGACTGCATAGGAAGGACAACCAGGAAGTCAGCTGAACTTTGTCCAGCTTTGGGAATTGGCTCAACCTTGTTTTTGAGTTTCCTCAAGAAGGGACGATAGAAAGGACAACCAGATGACTTTGTGGTGTGCAGTTCTGAGAGAAGGGATAATGCTATTGGCTTGGAGCACAAAAGCAGAGCTATAATGCTGCACATGTTTCCTTGAGAAGAAGAAGAAGAAGAGTTTGGATTTATATCCCCCCTTTCTCTCCTGTGGGGGACTCAAAGGGGCTTACAATCTCCTTGCCCTTCCCCCCTCACAACAAACACCCTGTGAGGTAGGTGGGGCTGAGAGAGCTCCGAGAAGCTGTGACTAGCCCAAGGTCACCCAGCTGGCTTGTGTGGGAGTGTACAGGCTAATCTGAATTCCCCAGATAAGCCTCCACAGCTCAGGCGGCAGAGCTGGGAATCAAACCCGTTTCCTCCAGATTAGATACATGAGCTCTTAACCTCCTACGCCACTGCTGCTCCTCTCCCAGCCACTGCTGGGAGAGTAGCTCCCATTAAATTTTTTGGGAGTCCCTTCATAGGACTGGGCTATTCTTGCAACAGTACTTTAGAAACTGGTTCTATGAAACAAATTATTCTGTTTTGCAAACCCTCTCCATAAGGGACTGAAGCAGGCTATAGTCTGACTTCAAATGAAATGGAATCCCTTTTTGAGGCAATAACTGAGAGGGCGGCTCAAAAAATGCATATTGGTGTTTGGTTTTTTTGAGCCGTCTCTCAGACATCTCTAACAGAGCTTCAACTTGATTTTCTGCCGTTACTTACCAGCAGTGCTAGTTGGGTATTCAGATTCAAAAACTGAACTTCCAGCAGCTTTTTGCCATGAGATAATCTTTGTGTGCCTTTTACAAACTTCTGCGACTTCTAAGCTCTGTACAAGCAAATGATAAAAACAATGTTAGCTTTGTTTAAAAGATCAAAATTAATAATAGTGGAGAGGGAAGATTCTGTGGAAAGCCTGTCTTTCACTATTACTTCTTTTGCCAATTTATTTCCACCTATTTCCACGTCTTTCTCAAGAGGGTTCAAAGAGTACTTGGAAACTCTTAATCTTTGTCATTTGTTTAACCCAGACAAGATTCAGGCTGATATTAGAGGTACCAGTGTTAGGGAAAGACTTGGTGGACAGTCTGAATCTGATTGCTAACAGTGTAACTCTTTTCACTATGTGTGTTTTTAAAACGGAAAATTAACTTTCAAATATATATTTAGGTGGTGTTACTGGTGAATCTACTGACCTACAGTATTCAGTGATCAGCCATGGAATACAACGAAGGTATCAGTGGGGACCCTAATCAACTAGCCCAGCAAATAACTTCCAATATCCAGAAAATCACACAATGCTGTAAGTTACATTTTAACTTAATATTAAATTTTAAACTGTAAGATGTTTCTATACCTTCATCTTTTTCAGGTTACAACTGTTACATGTTGAGAATATTTATTTAAAAGTGATTGTTGACATCTTAAAATATCATGTAGTACTTACATTAAACATCCTATGAATTTTATTTAGAAGGAGGATCGGGAGTCTAATCCTGGTTCAAATTTCACACCGTGGAGCGTGACGCAAATGCCTTATAACCAATCAGTGCGCACGGTGCTGTTCTCGCAAGAGCACGAGAACCAACCAGAAACTTGGGCGGGGGAGACGTGCTGATGTTATAACGGGAGCATGTTTTTGCGGGAGTAAAAAAAAAGGTCCCACCCCAAAACAGCACGACAGCCAATCAGGAGAGACCCGCCAAGCTGATCGCGTGATAGTGGGCATTGTTACATTTGTTGAATCTGAGATAGGCCTAGATGTCTTCACTGGAAACATGCTGCGGTGGGGAGGTTGAAACCTCGATGAAAAGGTGCAGCTTATTTTCAAACTTGGTTTGACCTGGATTGAATTTCCCGGTGGGGATTCGGCCTCCCAGTCTTACAGCTGTCACCTGGCAAGACCCATGTGGTGGAAAGGCCCATTCTGAATCCAGTGAGAGTACTCCACTCCATACTAAGCATGTTCCCTGCATTCCAGTTTTTTAGGGGCATAGAGAGAAATTTGGAAGGGCAGAAAGCATTCTACTCCTGATTTCTCCCATCCCTTAAGGGAGCCAGCGTGGTGTAGTAGTTAAGAGTATTGGTTTGATCCCCCACTTCTTCACATGAGCAGTGGACTCTTGTCTGGGGAACTGGATTTGTTTCCTCACTCCTATACATGAAGCCAACGGAGCGACCTTGGGCTAGTCACAGTTCTTTCAGAACTCTGTCAGTTCCACCTACCTCACACGGTGTCAGTTGTAGGGAAGGAATTTGTAAGCTGCTTCCAGACTCCTCACTATTGAGAAAAGGGGGTTATAAATCCCAAATTCCGCTTCTTCTTAATCGTCTCCCTGTGTCTCTGCAAAGCTGGAGCGCTGGGATCAACGGTGTTGAGGGCAGAAACAGAATCTCAGCAAATCCCCCCAACCAGCGTGTGTTCTCCCCCACTTCCTTCTGATTTCCTGTAAGGCTGGAATGCAGTGTAGTTTCCTGTTCAGGTGAGACAGTCTAGAAAAGCTCGTTGAATGATCAGTTCCCTGATTGTGATTGCTGGTCAGGATACGAGGTGGACCAGTGGGCATTTGTACATCCTTAGTTCAAAGAGGGCAGAGGCGTTCCTCCCATTGGGCAAAGTGGGCAGTTGCCCAGGGCGCCACCTTGTGGTGGGCGCCAAAAATGCAGGTTTGTTTGTGGGATTTTTTTGTATTTTCAGTGTTTTTTGGTTTTTGGCCTGCAGAGGGCGCAGTTCTTAGCTAGCAGCACCAAAATTTCAGGGATGTTTCTGGAGACTCTCCTGATGCTATCACCCAGGTTTGGTGTGGTTTGGTTTAGGGAGTCTAAAATTATGGACTCCCAAAAGGGGTGCCCCATCCCCATTGTTTACAATGGGAGCTAATAGGAGATGGGGGCAACACCTTTGAGGATCCATATCTTTGGACCCCCGAACCTAATTTCACCAAACCTGGGAGGTATCATCAGAAGAGTCTCTTACTGATACCACCAAGGTTTTGTGAAGTTTGGTTCAGGGGGTCCAAAGCTATGGACTCCCAAATGGGGTGCCCCCATGGTTTCCAATGGGAGCTAATAGAAGATAGGGGCTACACCTTTGACGGTCCATAACTTTGAACTCCCTGAACCAAACTTCACCAAGCCTGGGTGGTATCATTAGGAGAGTCTCCTAAAGATACCCTGAAAGTTTGATGCTGCTATCTTAATAATTGCACCCCTGACAGCAGGCATCCCCCAAATTTCCTCAAATTTTCCTTTTAAATCCCCCCCTTTGGCATGGATTTAAAGGGAGAATCTGAGGTCCCCAGTTTAAACATTGAAAGTGAATTTGTTTTGGGGTGGGGGAGAATCCACCCCAAAATAGCATCACTTTCAATGTTGTTTATACTGGGGACCCCAGATTCTCCCTTTAAGTTGATTTAAAAGGAGAATCTGGGGTCACCAGTTTAAATAACATTGAAAATGATGCTGTTTCCCCCAATTGGGGGGACTGGGTACAACACCATGAAATGTTTTCATAGCAGTAATAAAACATTTTGAAAATGTTTTCAAAAGAATATTTCTGCTGTGTGGCATGGCCCATTGTTGTGTTCAGATTTGTGAGTTGGGGCATTGTTCTATAATGTGATGGTGACTTTGAAACGACCTGGTGAAAAAAAATCATTATTTGGTCACGGTGGGGGGGGGGTGGCTGCCCATGGGGAGGGGCATCAAAATCAGGTTTTGCCAATGGCTCCAGTTTGCCTAGGTACGCCCAGTGGTGGGATTCAAACTGTGGCGTAGCGCCAATGGGGCTGGGCGGGGCACAATGGGGGTGTGGCTGGGCATTCCAGGGGCGAGGCATTCCTGGGCGGGGCTGTGGCAAGGATGCAGCCACTGCGCCGGTCCTTGGGCGGGAAACGAATGCGCGCAGGCGCAGGCTGCCACGCACGCCGGTGCACCTCCTGCTAGACTGCTTCAAGTTCTGCGCGCTGCTGCTGAGAGGACGGGCGTCACTAAGGCAAAAGTCACATGGCAAAATCACCAATTAGTAACCCCCTCTCGGCACACACAAATAAGTAGTAACCTACTCTTGGGAACCTGTGAGAACCTGCTGGATCCCACCTCTGGGTACGCCACTGAAAGAGGGGTGCGTCGGTTTTGAAAATCTAGAGCAAAATTTTCAGCCAATATTCAATTCCAGAATCACTGGAAAAGGCCAGGAAAAGTTGAAGGCGGCAGGAAAAGAGGAAGGCCCAACCTGAGTTGGATGGACTCTGCAAAGGAAGCCGGGGAAGCTGTTCACAACGGGACATCTTGGGGGTCACTAATTCATGGTGTTGCCATAAGTTGGAAATGACTCGATGTCACTTAGCCTGCACGTGCAGTTGGACTGGCTGGACTTGCTGAGCTGTTTGGGCACTTTGCCACAATTTAGTCCTCCTAATACTATTATCTGGAACCTGTTGTACTTTTGCTGGGCAGTAAAAGATGCGACTTCTTAGTAGTGTAGTCACCTCACCCAGAGTTGTTGTACTGGGATGGTGGGGTTCAAAATTGACTCAAGTGGACAGGTATGCCCTCAAGAATCAGTTTGTGCTTCATGTATGATTACCTCCAACATAGGTTACCTCCAGTGGAGCACTTTGACAAATGAACTGTTCAAAATGCAATAGTGCAATTCCTGGGCTGGATCCAAAGTAGCCCTCAGTTTGTGTGGATGCCTCACCCCACCCCCCACCCCACCCCATAGTCCCAGCATTGCAGCTCATACGTTTTTTCAAGGGTCTCCTGAACTTTGGAATAATCCCTCTAATATATACACAACTCTCAGCATGCTAAATGTAGCTAGTTGCCTTGAGTACAAAATACTTGCCTGAAGTTCCTGAGTTAGAAAGGTTGCCAGGATGGTGTCATGAGTAGTGCCTCCTGTACTTCTTGCTGTTCTAGTTGTGTTAGACCTGTACAAGGCATTTAATAATGTGAATATCTAATATTGGGGTAAGATTTTTTTAGAACACCTAATATAGGCTTTCTGTGAATGTGTAAATATTCTTCCATCTGAGAGCCTGGCATAAAGAAAACATTGTAGGGACCTTCCCCCTGGCAGACTGGCTTTCCGCAGAGAGAGACATTTAATATAGTGAGTATTTGGTCCTGTCCAACCTGCTGCAGTCATTCTAATTTCAAGAGGGTGGCTGCATTTTTATTGGGGCCTTGATTCACGTCCCCTGTGTATGTATGCCAGAGTGGCTGTTAGTGTCTCCGTGGCTGCCCCCACTCAGTTAGAAGTGCGTGTAAATGTCTCAACCCACGAGGCTCATCTTCTGTGGGTATTTGCAACACAGGAAATCTATGCCAAACCTTTTGCATTGCATACATCTTGCATGTTATTTACATGCGTGAAAGAGATGAACCACTTGGGTAGAAGAAGCTTTACTGCTTAAACAGGCTGGTAGGGGAGGAAATGTAGAGGCAGCAGCAGCCACATTGGTGAAGACACCTGTAGAGAGTCCTCAGTGTTCAAGAGCGTGGAATTATTTCAGCAGCATCATTATTCCATTACTGATTTGCTTTCTAATAACCATGCATCCATCTGCCCACATTAACAAGAGCCACCATGATGTAGTGGTTAAGAGCTGGTGGATTCTAATCTAGACAACTAAGTTTGATTCCCCACTACTCCACCTGAGTGGCGTTTGTCTAAATGTTTTGAGTCCAGTCAATCAAATGTGAGGACAGGTTGCAAACCTATATTTGTCCACCTGAGCGGCAAACCGGAATTGTTTCTGCACTCCTACATTCCTGCTGGGTGACCTTGGCCTAGTCACAGTTCTCTCAGAACTCTCTCAGCCTCACTTACCTCACAAGGTGTCTGTTGCGGGGAGAGGAAGGGAAAGAGCCTCAGACTCCTTACGGTTGAGCAAAGTGGGGCATCAATCCTCTTCTTCTAACAAGACCTAGAATGGAGCAAACCGGCTCAGATTTAGAGACAGGGAGAGTGACTCAAACATGAGTAAGTTCAAGGATCTAATGGCACAGCAAGGGAAGACGGGGAGGACTCTTTGCAAAATGGGACCTGGCATCTGATTTCCTTACTCCTGGTTGCTGGAATAGGATAATTCTATGGCAGATTGGCTCAGCATGGGAAACTTGCCTCCTAAGGGTTTCTTTTTAGGCCAGCGGGGTGGGGGAAGGGGAGGGGGTGGGGGGGTGGGGGTTCTGCCCTAAGGACGAAGATTGGCTCCCCAGATGAAGGTGAGTTTCGGATTTTTCCTCTTTTAGCTCCTTACCCGGCCCAGCCAGCAGAGCTGAGTGCAGGAGTTCGCTCACCTGATCCCTGCGCTCAGCTGTCTCCTGCCACGCCCTAGGAGGCGGAAGGAAGGCAGCCAGGAGAATTTGCTCCAGGGCTTGGCTCAGCTGAAAACATTTGGAAAAGTTTTTAAAAGTCAGTATTTGGGAGGGGTTTTTTCAGCCTTTTTGAAATTTCTGAACGTTTTCAAGCCAAACCTGAAAAATACTGAAAAAAAATGGTGCCCGCCCCTTTGCCAATCTCCTTCCTCTGTCACTTCTGAGAGAGAGCTTTGATCACAGATTAGTTGCAACTCACAGTTTGGGGACTGCTGGATAATCTGTGGGACCTCAATAGTGTAACATTTTTGTAAATATTTGTAGCTTTTCTAGTTGAAATATATTCAGAGAGGCAACTCTTGGTTTGGTCATAAAAGAACACAGTTACTGATGTGTGGAAGATGATTCTTAGAGACGCTGCTGTCATATCCAAACCAGGCTCTTGCCATTATGTCAGGTTGCTAACGCTTACTCTTCAACAAGACAAACAAGTGCTAATTGCTCAGTTTGTTTCCTCCCATATCTGAATGTTTGCCAAATCGGAGAGGGAAACACCAGATCTAATGCTTTGAACGTTACGAGGGGGTCAAGGGCATCTGATCATGAGGCAAAAACTCCTAATAGTAAGAGTAGTTTCACAACAGATGTCTGCGCTGAACATGCTCTTCTCTACTCTAAACACATCCAGTTCTTTGAACTATCATTGTAGGACCATTTTCACTGCCCTTCTCTAAACCTTTTCCCAGTGTGGCTCAATGGTTGATAAAATGTGGGCCCAGAAGTGAACACTGTACTCCCAATGGTAAAATTTACTTTCCTGGTACTCTAGAATTTGAGACCCTACCAGTTTTTTTCTTAATCATTCCTATTTCTCCTCCTTAGTACAACTCCCGTCTGAAATGATTTCTGTCCATAGCAGTCCTATAACCCCAGCATATAATCATTTTGGGTCATGCGAAAGTATCCCTCTTTCCTTTTCCTTCTAATAGACCTGTTTCAAAGCGGGCAAATCACTTTGATTTAGCTCCTCTGCCAGGGAAGCATCCCCATCTACAGGAATGTCATTGTTTGGTTTATGGTTGGTAATTTGTTGAATCCCCTGCCACACCTGCCTCATGTTGTTGTTATGAAAATAATCCTCAATTTTCCTCTTATAACTCATCTTGGCTTGTCGAATACCTCTCTTGAGACTGGCTCTCGCTGCACTATACTTTGCCTCATCATCAGATCTGAAAGCAATATTCCTGTCACGCAAAAGTCGCTGAACCCCCCTCGTCATCCAGGGTTTATGGTTGGAGTAAATCCGGACGCACTTATCATGTTTCAGGCAGCATAAAAGCTTATTTAGCAGTGATGATGATCTTTTTTTCAATCTTGGAGCCAAACTATTTGTGGTTTGGGTAGTTTATCAAGCAAAAATCTTGTCCTTTTCACTATATAAGGCTCTTTTTGTGTCTCAGCAGCTTTAGCTGGGCTGAAGTTGGTGCAGGTTTCGTTATCAGATTTCAGATTTTAATTGATTGCTGGAAACGGGTTGTAGTCCCATCTGTTATGGCTTAGCTCCTGCAGATTGTGCTCACCAGAGCTCTGAAGGTGGACTCTTTTTGAACTGGCCAGCAGGTGGCGCCTTCTCATAAGATGTGCTAATCATCATAACAATCTTCAGCACAATTGACTGGCATTGGAATTTCATCCCTGCTGCATAGTCTGAACCGTTCGTTTACACAGGATGACTTGAGTACATGAATTATGCATAATAAAAATACAAGGTTTAGCCGCTAGTCTATGTGATGATCAAGCTGATGGGTCCATCTTTAAATTTGTCCTTGCATATCCTACATGTGCGTGTGTGTGTAACTCTTTCGGTATTGGGTTGATAATTTCTCACCAAACAGAAACAGGAAGTGTTTTCATTGCAACCAAGTTATAAATGGTCAGAGAGCAAAGTTTATATAAAAAGGAAAAAAGTCAGGTATATTAAAAGGGGGAAGGCTGGGCTTTCAGTCTAGCTCAAGTGAGTCTGCATGTTAGTGATTCTGCTGGAATTGGGAGCCTGGGGCTCCTTCTCCCAATTCAATTCCTTTCTTGAATTTTCACAATTTCTTGTGTGTTTTCTCATATACTTAAAAATTTTTTTTCTGATAATTCTGTTGATATCTCCCACCGCACACTTTTTTGTCTTCTCCTGTATGTTTTCTTTTACTTGTCTGATTCCTGTCTAATATTAAATGGCTCTTTGTGAGTCTGGTATGCTAAAACGACTGTATTATGGGTGCTGTGTGGTTTCCGGGCTGTATGGCCATGTTATAGCAGCATTCTCTCTTGACGTTTCGCCTGCATCTGTGGCTGGCATCTTCAGAGATCCTCTGAAGATGCCAGCCACAGATGCAGGCGAAACGTCAGGAGAGAATGCTGCTAGAACACGGCCATACAGCCCAGAAACCACACAGCACCCCAGTGATTCCGGCTGTGAAAGCCTTTGACAATACGACTGTATTATATTTGGGAAGAGCAGAGACACTTACATTGTTTTTCACATTCTTGTTAAAAGAATGAAAATGTTATGTGACTATTTCCTTCAGTTAGCTGTTTAAAATTTTGAACAGAATGGGGCTTAAAAACTTTGGCTTTTGAGGGTTCTTCTAGCTGTGCAGTGTTGTGGGAGGGGACGTTGAAGGTCCTGCAGAGTTTGACTTGCCACAGCTCTGTCAACTGGTGTACATTTCTGAACCGTCAATTAAAAATGTTCAACATGGCCGTGGGAACGTATCACTGAGATTTCTCTTCCTCTTTTTTGCTAACAGCTGCAGAAATACAAAGAGTACTGAATCAGCTTGGAACACCACAAGACACGCATGAATTGCGGCAACAGTTGTAAGTGCTTCATGAGATGACCTTTCATTTAGCTGCATTGTAAATTTCCCCCTGAATATTGACCTGACTATTCTTGGCCCTGTTCAATATCCAGGTGAATTTGCTTGATAAAAGAGAAAATCAGAGACACCAAAGTTTACTGGCCGTATGCACAGAACACAGAACCTCGGGCCTCTGCAGAGTCTCTTCAGCGCACAGTGGGCTTGCAGAGGGAGGTCTTCTCGCGTTGTTCTGGTTACTAGCTTGCTGGTCTCAATGGACCTCTGCAGCTTTTCCTGGTTCTCTTAACTCCGTCCATCAACTCCTCTTAAAAGCACAGATCTAATTACACCTGTAATTGCAGGGTAAAAGGGTTCGTCAAAGCGCTTTTAATTGGGCTCAAATTGATATACCTGTGATAGCAGGTATATTGATATTGCAGCCGCTTTTCCAATATAACCTCCCCCTTCAAAAAAAAGAAAGAGTCAAAACCAGCCCCTGGATTACAGGCTGCTGAAAAAGAGGACCACGTACTAGATCCCCCTCTCTTCCCCTCCACATACACACCCTCGTTCTCTCTTTCTGCCCCTCTCTCTCTTCCTGCCACTGCTGCAGCCAAGAAAATTATTCTAA
The DNA here is from genome assembly GCF_021028975.2 of Sphaerodactylus townsendi. Taxonomy (NCBI): domain Eukaryota; kingdom Metazoa; phylum Chordata; class Lepidosauria; order Squamata; family Sphaerodactylidae; genus Sphaerodactylus; species Sphaerodactylus townsendi. The sequence continues at coordinate 5,959,594 of NC_059425.1, read as the reverse complement.
AATACAGTCTTGTTTGAAATAAAATGGTAAAAAGCCCTCCCGATCCTCGTGGACGGTGGGAGCAGCACTTCCGTTGTTCCTTTGCAAAAGTCAAAGAGAGAGGCTCGTTTTTAAAACAGAAGCTTGTTTTAAAAATGCCCTCCTGATTATCAAGAGAGAGCCGAAGCAGAGCAGGGGAGGGAATTGGTCTGAACTGAGGGGTCACCAATTGGCCATGCTGGCAGGGGCTGATGGGATTTGTAGTCCATGAACATCTGGAGAGCCACAGGTTGCAGACCCCTGGTCTGGGGCAAAGCTGTGTTCACGGGCAACTCTGCCCTCTGGCTGCGAAGCAAAATTAACCAGAAGGGGTCTCTCTCGCTTGCTGTGGGGAGAATAGAAAGTGAAACGGGAGCTTGAGGAGATATGTTTGTACAAGAAATTTTTGTTAGCTTTACATTTTGTCCCCTCAGTACAGCAAGAAATGCCTTGTGCACAGTCGGCCACTGAGTTGTCTCAAAGATCAGTCAGTCGTCATATTAATCTTCCTGGCCAAAGTACAATGAGAGAGAAGTGCAATAAGTTGAGTTTGATAAGTTATTGCAAATGTGTAGTTTGTGGAATGGAGCCCAGCATACTATAAAGGGGGAGAAAATAAGTGAACATGAATTGCTTCAAGGAGGACTGATAATGGTGTGTGTCCTCCTAGTGCATACAACAGCCATGCAGGTATGTTGGGCAGAAGCTTGACTCATGTACAGAATTATCACCGTTGTGTGATGTAATTTATTCAAGATATTGGGTTTCTTAGTATAAATGCATTTTGTGCCCTGCTTATGAGTCATAGGCTCATTCCGCACATGCAGAATAATGCACTTTCAAACTGCTTTCAATCCTCTTTGAAGCTGTGCGGAATGGCAAAATCCACTTGCAAACAGTTGTGAAAGTGGTTTGAAAACGCATTATTTTGCGTGTGCGGAAGGGGCCCTAGAGTTTCTTGGAATAAGAAGATTTCCTGGAGGAGATGGGCTTTGGGTACAATATAAAGCATAATATTTGATGAGAGGAGAAAATTGATCAGTTATGTCACTACAGAGGCCCTGTTTCTATGTGGGGCTGATTGCTAACTTTTCCTCTGTGAACTGGTAGGTGAAAGCCTGTATTGTAAAGCATGAGGTCTGCAGTGGCCTTAATCTGTGGAGCAGCTTCTTTGCATCTCATATGATCACAATTCCAAACATTGTCCTCCCCATAAAACTAATTCAGTTCTTATAATAGAGGAAACATAAATTTCTTTGCCTTGCTTTTCTTCTGAGGGGTTCGGGAAGCTTTCTTAAAACTCTTGTTTCATGTACAATGGGGAGTTTTTTCCAATACGGTCCTTATACTTTGCCTTCCCCTATTCCACAATCAATATTTTAAATCATAAATAACAGTTTGCTTCTTCAATGACTGATCATTTTCAAGGAATGTAACAGCCAAGTCTCACTTCATTTGTAAGGGCAGTAGTACTACCAGTAAATATTGTTCAGTCGATAATCCCTTTTATGAACATAATTTACTGTGGACTGATTATGTGAGTATGTTGCTACGAAGTAATAAATAGCTGAATGATTAACTTTCCATTTTAGACAACAGAAGCAACAATATACAAATCAACTTGCCAAAGAGACTGACAAATACATTAAAGAGTTCGGATCTCTGCCTTCAGTAAGCGAACAGGTATAGAAATGTTTTTAAAATCAATTAAAATTACATTCTCAATTTTGCAGACCCCCTCTTCACCCAGCAGTTACTTCTGGTGCATATTCTTCTTTTGAGGATTTTGAGCAGAGGTTAGATGGCCACCTGACAGGAATGCCGATTCTGTGGACTTGGGCAGATGGTGAGAGGGAGGGCAGGAAAGGCTGGGTTGGTTCTTCATCCTTGTTCATTTCACGGTCTTGGGAGAGTCATTGGTCTGCATGTTGTTGTGATCCTTCCGTGTGGGTGCCTTCAAAATGTGAAAGGTAGCCACCAAATAGGTGTCTGTCAGCTCTGCTGTAGTCACGCACTCTGAGGTTTCCGCTATGATCCCAACTCAGGTGAGTTCCGCTGAGGTGCAGTTCATTGATGTGTTCAGAAGGAATGTTGTCTTCCAGTAATTTGGCGTGTGGAGTCTGCAGATGAGAGCTTGCAATTATTTACGTATGTATATTGTTAATCAAATTCTAAACTTGAAAGAGCATTGAGGACGGTGTGCAGTTCTGACAAGGTGTCTCACACGCCGTTTTCATTTATGATGCGCTCTTCAGTCATGTTGTCTCCAGAAGAAATGAATGCCATCTATGCAATTGCTTTTACAAGTTTGCTACTTTCATTGCACTGAGCCCAGAAGAGATGGAAATCCCTCCCCAAAAGCTCCAGTTAAAAAATATTTTTAATTTCTTTTTCATCAGTAGATTCTTTTTTTTTTCTTCTCTTCCCATTTAGCGTCAAAGAAAAATACAGAAAGACCGACTTGTGAATGAGTTTACTACAGTACTTACCAACTTCCAGCGGATCCAAAGGCAGGCTGCTGAGAGAGAGAGGGAATTTGTTGCAAGAGTACGAGCTAGCTCCAGGGTGTCAGTAAGTATAGCCTGAAATGTTACCAATGGTAATGAAATATTGGAGGAGCCAGGGCAAGATATTCCTTCACAACAGACTTTCACATTTTAGGGGTGTTGGAATAATTCACAAGAGCTCTGGGTTTCTTGCCAAACAAGAACTCTGAAATTATTTGGTTTTGTTTGGGACAGTTTCCCCTTATGACGTTCAGGGGAGTAGCTGAACCAGGCATGTGGGAGATCAAAATAGGGGCTGCTGCATGAGAAGTGCTTAAATACTAATAGCCAGAAGATCAGTTGGTGTGTTTGTATGTATACATTAACGCCTTGTGGTAATAAGCTGGGGTTTAATTCAGAAATGTACTTTAATTCATTAATGTGTTAATGATTTAACAACAGGCTCGAAAGGAAAGTTGTAAAGCCATTTTCTTTTCTCCTTAACTTTTCAGGGGGGTGCCCCTGAGGAAAGTTACAGAGAAGGAACATTAGTATCTTGGGAGAGGTAAGATACGTAATAAAGCCCGACAATGACAGTTTTTAAATCACGTGTGCGTGTGTATAATAAAATACAAAAATTATTAAATCTTGGTGTTTTTAGTGCTGACCATTTTTAAATTCATAAGTAGTATAACAAAAGATTGCCAGTTGATGACAAACATGATGCTTACGTTGCTAAAGTACAGTGTTCTCTTGCTCCTGCATTATTCCATTTGGTCTGAGCTGGGCTCATGGAAGCCCACTTTACCAGGGATGTAGGTTTTTGATTTCCTGGGGCCCGGCGTGGCTGGAGCTGGGCCTGAGGCCAGGGACTGGACCAGCACTCTCTGCACTACAAAGAACGTGCTTTGCCACTGAGCGAGGAGCAGGGATGTAGGTATAGATTTTTAGGGGGGGTTGGGGGGTGGGGCCACACCCCACCAGCCCCTAGGGCATG
>NC_059425.1:5935957-5955993 GCF_021028975.2 Sphaerodactylus townsendi | reverse complement strand
GAAGAAGAAGAAGAAGAAGAAGAAGAAGAAGAAGAAGAAGAAGAAGAGGAGGCGTCCGACCGGCCCCATATTTCATTAAAATTCTTCAGTGAAGAAAAGAGGGGAGGGGAGGGAGGCGTAGCCACATAGATGATGCAGCTTCAAATAACAGGCCGACTGGGGCATCCGGGGGCACCATTTCAGCGGGTTGGTCCCTCCAAAGGCCCGGCAGAACAACTCCGCTTTACAGGCTCCTGGCGGAACTTGTTAAGGTCCCGCAGGGCCCGGACAGCCGGGAGGAAGGGTGTTCCATTCAGGCTGGGGCCAGAGCTTGAAAGGCCCTGGCTCCGTGTGGGAGGCCAGCGCCGTATCATTGAGGGGTTCAGGGACCACTAATAAATTAGCCCTCCGTTGAGCGGAGAGGCCGTGCAGGGACGTACGGGGTGATGCGGTCTCGGCGACACGAGGGCCCCAGGCCGCTGCAAGGCCTTGAAGGTCAACACTAACACTTTGAAGATGATCCGGAATTCCACCGGGAGCCACAGCAGTTGGCTTAAATACAGGCTTGGATATGATCATAGATGGCGCTGCTCCGTAAGTAGACGCTACCGCTGCATGTTGGACCAGGTTTTAGTCTCCGGATCAAACTTGAAGGGAAGAATCTTCGCGTAGAGCGAAGTTACAATAGTCCAATCTGGGAGGTGACCGTTGCATGGACTACAGTGGCTAGGTCCGCTTGGGAGAGGAAAGGAGCTAGCCTCCGGGCCTGACGGAGGTGGAAGAAGGTATTCCGAATTGACGCTGGCTGAGGGGTTGTGAGGAGGGTAGAATCGGGGCGGCTGTGTTGTCACCGCCTCCTGTAATGGGGAGTGCCGGTGGACCCCGCATTACTTGGAGCGCAGTAGCGCACAACAAAAGGTGAGTGGGGAAACGGCCATAGTGTTCTTTCCTGCAGCCTCCATACCTGAGAATTGTGATTACAGAGAGGGGCAGTTCCAAAATCTGCCTCTTCTAAAATGCTATATTGTTACTGGCTTCACCTTACTGTATGCGATTACGGTGCTGGTTCATGCTAACACGTTTGACCTCCTCCTGGCCAGTGTAAGTGGTACTTCGGCCATCTTGGAGGGCAAATAGAAAGGCGGCTAAGCTCGCGGAGTTCTGAGGGCGCCCAACTTGCTTGCGGAGGCTGCTTCCACAGCCGCCCCAGTCTCACGCTGGAGACCGAGGTCACTGGGGGCATGCTGGGGACACTCCCAGGGGTAGAGCCAGCAACAGTCAGCTCCCCACCTCAGGCTTTGGCCCTGGGAAGCCATCTCAGGAGGATGTGGTCAATAGACTTTACGCCACTCCTGGACCGCTTCCAGTCCGGCCTCCATCTTGGCCACTGGATGGAGACTGTGCTGGTCACCATCACAGACGAAGCTCTGGCCAGGGCTGCTATGTTATTAGATCCTCATCACAGCATTTGACATTGTTGCTTTGTGTTCTTTTGACCTTTGCCGATGCTGGGATTCAGGGCTGAAATGGCTGGCCTCGCTTCTCTGCAGGTAACATTTTGGGGAGGATATCCCAGTGATACCCATAAATACTGTGGAGTTCCGCAAGCAGGGAGTCATCCTTTCCCCAATCTGTATGTGCCCCCTGGTCCAGCGGTTTTGAGCTTTGGGTTGGATTGTCGCGGTATGCAGGTGACACCCAGCTACCCAGTTTTTTCTGTGGATGAACAGCCACTGACGCTTTCACCCCTGAGTTACCGGGCACAGTGTCTGGAGCAGGGGTCTGTAAACCTGTGGCTCTCCGGATGCAATGGACTACAATTCCCATCAGCCCCTGCCAGCATGCTGGCCACCTTAATTTTGACAGGTGGCCTTAACACCTGCCTCCTCTGTTAAGCAGAGCCTGAGAGTGTGTGACCTTGGAGTCCTTCTTATCTATGGAGGCTCCAGGTCATACACACACAGCCAAAGTGGCCTTTTTTCGCGACCTTCTCGACAGATTCAGACAGTTGGCCTCCTACCTGTCCTGCTACCGACTTGGCCACAGTGATCCATGCAACAGTCACCTCCAGGCTGAATCATTGCAACCTTTGTTCTGTACAACCCACCTTTGAGAGACTGATGTGGAAGTTAACAGTGGTCCAGAATTCTGCAGTGTGGCTCCTTACTGGGGTAACAGTGAGAGAGAGAACGTAACATCTGTATTGTTTCTACCAGTGGAATCCCAAGTCAGGTCTTCAAGGTTCTTGGTTTTGACCTTTAAGGGCTGGGGCACCCGTATCTTAGAAACTGTATCACTGACAACTGCGCTGACAGATTTTAATAATGTATTTTTTTTTTCTATTAATAAGGTGCCCAGTTCCTTTCCATGTTTGTTCATTTTTATTGAAAAGATATGCAATAATATTTTTGTGCAACAGATGGCACTCTTTGACCGCCAATGCAGGAAGTTTGAAAACTGCTTCCTCCCCACTCAATTGCCCAAACTCCTAAGCAATCCAAACAGAACAACTTTTACTGCACTGGTGAATCTCAGCCACGATTAAGCATGCTGGCCGATGAAGCAGGAGGCCCCTGCAGCGTGCTGGTGATTGAACCCCGGCGGGGCAAACCTCCTTACACTGACAATGTACTAGGAAGTTGCCATGCACCTCCGGCTCTTGTTCTCAGCGATCCAGGCGCTCACCTGATGCTGTGGCAGAGCAGAGAGGAGGCAATCTCCCCCATCTGTAGTCAGCCATTTAGTACTAAGACCTTAGGGGGTAGAATCATAGAGTTGGAAGAGACCCCAAAGGGCCATCAGGTCCAACCCCCTTCCATGCAGGAGCACACAATCAAAGCAGTCCTGACAGATGGCCACCCAGCCTCTCTTTAAAAACCTCCAAAGGAGGAGACTCCACCACACTCTGAGGTAGTGCATTCCACTGCCAAAGAGTCCTGACTGTCAGGAAGTTTTTCCTGATGTTTAGGTGGAATCTCTTTTCCTTCACCTTGAACCCATCACTCCTGGTCCTAGTCTCTGGAGCAGCAGAAAACAAGCTTGCTCCTTCACCAACATGACATCCCTTCAAATATTTAAACAGGGCTATCATGTCACCTCTTAGCCTTGTCTTCACCAAACTAAACATCCCCAGCTCCCTAAGCCTCTCTTTGTAGGGCAAGGATTCCAGACCTTTTATCATTTTGGTTGCCCTCCTCTGGACCCGTTCCAGTTTGTCAGTATCCTCCTTGAATTGTGGTGTGTACACTGTGGTGCACAATATTCTCATGTTCTTATATTCATGGTTGGACTGGATGGGCCCGGTGGTCAACTCTATGATTCTGTGATTCTATGTTGAAGGGTTGCTCTGAGTCCCTGACATTTTGTGGTGGGCTCTGCCTATTGCGGGAGTCAACCTGTCATTGGCTCCCCCTCTTGCAGCAGCTATTCTGTGGTTGTTTCCACTGCCGTGGTCGGAACGCAGAGGCATGGAGACGTGTGGCCTCGCACGTCATCTCTTTCCACCTTAACGTGATTCGGTTCTTCAGACTTGCATCCTGGTAGTAGCCTGTGATCAGGCTCCCCATATTCCATAAGGAACACAGATGCAGACAATTCACTGGGCCTCTCTGCCATCTCCCTGTCTTCCTTTTTTTGCCACCAAGTCGCAGCCAACTTACAGTGACCCCGCAGAGGCTTCAAGGCAAGAGATGTTCAGAAGTTCTCTGCATGGCAGCCCCAACTGCTTCTCTGCTTGGTTTCCTCTTCTGGATGTCTTTAAAGAAATGCCTGCAATTTGTCTTGATGCTTTTTCCAACCCACACTGCTTTTGTGAGACCCCACCCATGCTGCTGCCCTCTGTTCATTTCATAAGGGCAGGCCTTCCCCTTTTAAAAGAAGCCTTTTATAGCTTCCTTGATGTGTGCTGTTGACTATTCAGGCATTTGCCTTGCGCCCTAAAATTAATGCGGAGATAGATCGATTATTAGAACAAGGAATATTGGAGCCAGTCACATATGCAAAATGGGAGACCCCAATTGTGACCCCCCTGAAAGCCAATGGAGATGTGCGTATTCGTGCTGATTATAAGTGTACAATCAATAAGGCACTGCAGAAACACTCTTATCCAGTGCCAGTGGTGAGTCAGTTGCTGGCAACATTAGCAGGAGGAAGGGTTTTTGCGAAACTAGATTTAGCACAAGCACACCAACAGCTGGGAGTAGATGATGCTACTGCAGAAGCCCAGACAATAGTGACCCACAGGGGGGCATTTAGAGTAAAGCGTTTGCAATTTGGGGTGAGTGTAGCTCCTGGTATATTCCAGAGTTTGATGGAAGAGATATTAAAAAACCTGCCGGGAGTCATACCCCATTTTGACAATGTGTTGATCGTGAGTGCGTCGGAGGAGGAATTGATGGCACAGGTACGAAAAGTGCTGCAGTGTTTCTCGGATGTGGGATTGTGCGTTAAGCGTGAAAAGTGTGGTTTTGGAGTGTCAGAGTTTTTGGGGTACATGATAGATGCAGAGGGAATTCACCCAACCTCAGCGAAGGTGAGGGCGACCCAGAATGCCCCTGGGCCACAGTCAAGACAGGAGTTGCAGGCATTTTTGGGACTGCTGAATTTCTACCATTCATTTTTGAAACATAAAGCCACTGTAGCAGAGCCGCTGCATCGCTTCTTAGGTAAGCAAGCGGTGTGGCAGTGGACAAGGCAGCAGCACGAGGAAGCTTTTCGGAACGTAAAAAGATTGTTGTCATCAGGAAGCGTACTGGTTCACTTTGACGAAAGGAAGCCACTAATCTGAACGTGTGATGCCTCCCCGTATGGAGTGGGAGCAGAGTTGAGCCACCAGTTGGAGGATCTTCGGGAAGCTCCAATTGCGTATTATTCTAGAACTTTGTCCAAAACTGAGCAAAATTACGCACAAATAAACAAGGAAGCATTGGCAATAGTGGCTGCGGTCAAGAAATGTCATGACTATGTGTATGGGTGATGTTTGTTATCGTGACTGATCATAAACCATTGTTGGGATTATTTTCATCAGAACGCCAGACCCCACAGATATTGTCCCCTAGAATGCTGCGGTGGGCGATGTTTCCGAATGCGTATGATTATGTCTTGTAGCATCAGCCAGGTAGGAAGATTAGCCATGTAGATGCGTTGAGTCTCTTACCAGTACAAAGGGAGGAGGAAGATCACTCCCCACTGTTAGAGGCTTTAATGTTGGAATCATTACCTGAGCCTCCGGTGCAAGTGGCAGAAATAGCAGAAAAGTCAGCTAAGGACCCTGTGATTGCTCATCAGGTGTTGAACTGGGCATGGAGGGGTTGGCCAATGGGGAAGATAGATGAGAAATTCAGACCATTTGAAATAAGACAGCACGAGAGATCTGTCCATAAGGGTTGCTTACTGTGGGGAAATAGGGTGGTGATCCCATCAGCCTTGAGGACCAGGGTGTTGGAGGCCTTACTTGTGGGGCACCCGGGATAGCGAGGATGAAGGCATTGGCCCGAAGCTACGTTTGGTGGCCTAAGATCGACAGTGAAATAGAAGAACGGGTGGCCAGATGCAGTGAGTGCCAGATGACGCGGCCCGCACCACCACAGGCCACTACTCATCAGTGGGAATCAAGAAAAATCCCTTGGTCACGGTTACACATTGATTTTGCAGGCCCATTCCAGGGTCAGGTGTTCCTTATTGTAGTGGGTTCGTATTCCAAATGGTTAGAAGTAGGGCCAGTAATGTCAATGACATCACGGACAGTGATTAAGACACTGCGAAAGCCATTTGCAACCCATGGCCTCCCAGATACTGTAGTATCAGACAGTGGGACATCATTTGTGTCTGAGGAGTTCAGGGCATTTTTGGCAGATGGTATTATTTGCCAGGTTCCTTCAGCCCCTTTCCACCCAGCTACCAATGGATAGGCAGAAAGGATGGTGCATACAACAAAGGATACCCTGAAACGGATAGTAGAGGGGGATTGGCATCGTCGGTTGGCAAACTTTTTGTTGACGCAGCACATAACACCGCGTACAGCCACAGGAAGGGGTCCTGCTGAACTACTGATGGATCGACGGCTGACCTCGTTGTTGGATCGGATGCATCCCGATCTAGTTGATGAGCGATCAAAGAAAGAGGACCAGGTGCTGAAAGCACCTTGGACGTTTGATAGGGATGACACTGTATATGTTAGGGACTGTGGAGCAGGCCCTTGTTGGGTTCCAGCAGTAGTGAGGCAGCCGACAGGACCACTGTCATATCAGGTGGAAACAGAAGAGGGGTGGGTGATCCGCAGACATGTGGACCAACTGAGGAAAAGGGTGTCAGGTCCAACAGTAGCAGTAGATCAGGGAGATGAGCAGCAAATGATTGAGGCCCAAAGGGTGGGGCAAGATGGAGACCAGGGGCCCCAGGAACTCAAGGAACCAAGGGTGGTTCCCATGCAGAATGCAATGCAGAGTGAGGAGGCATCGCAAAGTCCAACAGTGATGCAGGAACGAACACAGAACCAGGAACCAGAGCAGGAGTTGAGGTGGTCTCAATGGAAGAGAGTTCCGCCAGATTATTACAGGAGTTGGGGGGAAGGGGTGGAATGTATCGACCAAAGTGCCTCAGCTGCTGTGCCGGCAATCGGCTGTTAGCAATTTTGTATGTATTCAGTGCAGCTGCAGGTTTATGTTATGCTTGTTGTGAGAAGCTGTTAGACAATAAATGGCTTGTATTTTATCCTTCTGACTTGGACTTCTTGAGACATACTAGCTTCCTTCTAAATAGTCCCCTCATTTTTAGGATATAAATTCAACTCTCCTTCTCCTTCTCCTCCTCCTCCTCCTCCTCCTCCTCCTCCTCCTCCTCCTCCTCCTCCTCCTCCTTCTTCTTCTTCAGTAGTCATGGGCATTCCACCAGGCCAGGGCCAGAGCCTCCTTGGCCAGCCAGAAATTTGGGGGGCCAGGGACCAATAGAAGGTTGTTATTGGCACAGTGAAGCACCCTTTGGGGAACGCATTGGGAGAGCTGGTCCCGCAGGTGTGAAGACCTCAGATTGTTTATAATTAATACGAAAACCTTGAACCTGGTCCGGTATTCCACGTGGCACCAGTGCAGCTGGTGAAGTACCATTTGCTTATGGGCTCACCACAGCGTCTCTGTGAAGACCTGCACAGCTACATTTCAGGCAAGCCAAGGTTGCTGGAGCAGAGCCTCAAGGGCAACAGGTGAAATTTATCAGGCAAGACAGTTCTCGGCATCCCGAGAAGAGAGAAGTGAAGTGGTGGTGGAGAGGGCCAGCAAGCCACAACTGACTGATGGCCACTCCTGAAGGGGTTTTTGAGACACCAAACCAGCAGAGGTGGTTTTGCCATTGTCTGCCTCTGCTTAGTGACCCTGGACTTCCTTGGTGGTCTCTCTCCCAAGTGCTGACCACGGCTGGCTCTGCTGAGCTTCTAAGATCTGACAAAATCAGGCTAGGCTGGGCTATCCAGGTCAGGGTGTAGACACAGGATTTTCCGAAAGCTGGGAAAGTTCCTCAACTTAACGTCTCATATAGACTAATTAGTCAACAGAGATCTCCAAATACATATCAGAAGATCAAAGAGGGTTTATTCCCAATTGTTAACTGACATAGAACAGGAAAATTTGGCATTGCAATCTTCCCAAGACCGTCCGGAAGCTTATGGGTCAGTTAGACATATAGCAGCAATATTATCATCACAGGAAGTTGATTTATGTGATGATAACATTGCTATATTTCTAACTGACCCATAAGCTTCAGGACGGCCTTGGGAAGATTGCAATGCCAAATGTGCAAGGAATGAGAACATCCCAACCTGCATAATTGCCAGACACACAAACGCCCACGCAACTGCGACTTGCACTGGACATATTTCTTGTTGCTAGAAGGTGCCGATCACCAGAAAGTAAAGACAGGCATGTAAAAACTAGCCTTTGCATTCAGGGTGATGCTGGAAGCTGCAATGTCAGAAAAGAAGGGAACAGGGACTGGTTCTGGTGGGCTTTCCTGGCTGTGTGACCATACGTGGTCTGGTGGATCTTGTTCCTGACGTTTCGCCTGCATCTGTGGCTGGCATCTTCAGAGGTGTATCACAGAGGGAAGTCTGTTACACACTGTGATACACCTCTGTGATAACAGACTTCCCTCTGTGATCCACCAGACCACGGCCACACAGCCCAGAAAACCCACCAGAACCAGTTGAATCTGGCCGTGAAAGCCTTCGACAATACATGGAACAGGGACGTCCTGGACTGGGCTATGTGCAGACCGCCTTCCAATGCTATTTGCCATGGAAGCTGAGATTGTCTCTGGCAGGAATTACACATCCCAAAATAAATCTAGCAGCCTCAAAACTGGCCACTGCCAAACACAAAAGGAATCGAAACCTCTTGACCTGCCTGGTTTTTGCACTGGAAGCTGCCGTGATCTGGGGTAGACATAAATCATTTGAAAATAAAGCCAAGGGTTTCAAAATTGGTGACCAACTTCAGAATGACGGGCAGTCAGCACAGACAAGGTGTGCAGAACATGATTCCTCTCCAACAAGAAGAGAAGAAGATAATAGTGTGTGCTGAGTCCCCATTCAGCCACTGAAGATGCCCTCTCAGCCAGACCCACCTCACAAGGTTGTTGTCAGCATGAAATGGAAGACAGGAGAACAATGTAAATGGCTTTGGGGTGCCTGTTGGGGGGGGAGATCTTCATGACCATCTATGACAGGTTTTGCCCCCACCAGCTCAGTTTCAGTGGGGAGGGGGCTGTGAAGAAACAGTTGTGGCATCATGGCCTCCACGTGTGGCCCAGTCTGCCTGTGCCCCCGAGGCTCTCCTTCCTGGCGCAATCTGGATTCCTCACAGCAATTTTGGAACCCCCCCAGGATAGGTGGCAGAATGAGGCTGCCAGGTTGGGGGAGAAGATACAAGTGCAAGAGTTCCTAAAGAGCTCTGGGAAGGGGGGGGTCTAACATGAGCCTATGAGCCCCACCCCTTCCTTCTTTACATCAACTGAATGGAGCTCAGAGTAGAAATTCCTTGTTGAAGGATCGAGGAGAATACGAAGGATGCTGGATTTGAACCCGCCCCCTCTCTGTGCCGCTGCGCCAACATCTGAAGCCAGCAAGGATCTAACGCTGGCCACTGGCCGGCGATTCTCCTGCGTGTTGGCCTCGGCCTTCAACACACATCTCAGATGTCCCCCCCCCCCTCAACTGGCCCATGTTTCAGGGCCCTCAGTAGCTTCGGACCTCCTGCGTTCAGAACTCTGTGGCTCCCTGGAGCCCCGGTGCTTCACCACCAGCCCAGGGGTGCGGCTCTTTGGCTTCTCTGTCCCATGAATGGCCAGGTGGGGGGGGGCGTCTGGGGAAGCCAGAGACCTTTCCGGGGAGATTCCAGTGACACGGGACCCTCACACCCAAGGTGGCGTGAATGGGCGCACGAGGGCTTCATTTCCAGAAGCAGAGACTAGAGCTGGAGTCTGCTCGGAAAGGGCACCCAGGCCCAGGGTCAAGGAGAGGCCGTCTGCGCGCGCTCAGGGCCCTTTTGTCAGCAGAGGCTGGGTGCGGCACAAGTGAGGTCCCAGGTGAGGCCCGATTTTGTTCGCAGGCTTGGAAGGGGCCTCTCCAGACTGGCAAGCGGGGTGGGTCAAATAACGGGATGCTCCGAAGAGAGAGGCGTTCATTTGGCTCAGTGGTCCCCTGTAGCCCAAAGGCTGGCTGGCATGAATACAAGCAAGAAAAAGGGTGGGTCAAAAACGGGTGGGGGCATTTTGAGGAGGGGTGTGCGGAGGAGGGGGGGTGAGTTGTGCCCAGCTGAGAACCAGCTTCAGCTGGAAGTTTCCCTCTTTCTTGTCCTTCTGATGAAACAGTTTTTAAATGTCTGCCTTCAGAGTGTCGCTGTCATGGAGCTGATTCTCCCTTCGAAATCCCAGTGAGGAAAGACAGGAGGGCTGGCTTTAAACTGCAAAAGCATCTCACGCGCAAAGATTTCGGCTTCTTATATGGATGGGGGTTTTGCGTTATGTAAATGCATTTAAATGTAGCTGATTGATTTCTTAACTGTTCAACTTTTAAATAATTAATCAGTTGATTGGCTGATTATCGGCAGCCCTGAAGGAAGAGGCGGCTGCAGCGCAGGGCGTGTTCTGGGCTGGCAAAGGAAAAGCAAACGTCGCCCGAGGTCCAGAAGGCTGCCTTACGGGGGGGGGGGGGGGGGGGCTGCGTCCAGCGGAGAGTCGCCTGCAGCCAGCTTAGCCGTGGGATCTTACAAGACAAACCCAATATCTGCACGTATGTTTGCAAGCAAAGCAACACCCAATAAGAGGACAGACGAAACCATGCTTCCAAACCAACTCCGCAAAACCATCCAGAGGAACTATTCGGAATCACAGGGCAGCAAATACAACCAACTCAGGAGGTCCGCTGGGCGTTCCCAAGGCGAGGGCAGGCTGTCCCACGGGTGGGGGTGGGGGCGAGAAGCCACCCAAAAGCTTGTCCCTCTGGGCGGCCGCTGTGCTGCTGAAGGAAGGGCCACACAGGGAAGGGCCCTCTAGGAGAAGGCCTGCCACCTGGCGTTGCCGGAGCCCACCCACAGTATCCGAGCAGTCCTCTCTTGCCCTGGGAGAGGGCAAGACCTCACTTCGCTCCCCGCCTTCCTCCTCCTGATGCTCTGCCTCTTCGGCACCCCAAGGGCAGGCCTCTCGCAGCCCCCTTTCCCCCCTCAGCCCCCCCCTTGGGCATCCTTTTTCTCGCCCTGCATCAACTCTCTGAAATAGCAGCTTTCCTGCCACTTTCTGCGGGAACTCAGAGGGGCCCCTTCCTACCCACCTCAGGCGAGGGGGCTCAGCCTCCAGGATTAGCTGCTTCCCAGGACCTTCCTACCTGAACTGCCTCCCCCCACCCCCCGCCGCCTGATACAGTTCTGGGCGCTGCGGGGATCCAAGGACAGAGGCTACTCTGCTCGGATACCCCCCAGGATGCTGCCAGAGTGCTGGGAGGACCAGGCATGCTTGCTCTCCATTCCGCCATTTCCGTTGTCCGCTCTCCAGCTTCTAGTCTCATCCACAGTGCCTCTGTGCACGTCGAGGGCAGTGTCCTGTCCCAATCAGTGAGTAGCCGCATGCCGCTGCCGCACCCCTGGCCTTTCACGGGTCACAGTCATGGGCTGCAAATGCTTCAAAGAATAACAGCATCAGGCCGATGGCTGCTTGAGGAAGGGCACCTCCCTGTGTGAAGCAGCCCACTGGTTTTGCCCTCTCCTGCCAGTTTCTATCAAGGGCAGCAGAGCCAGCTCCAAGCCTTCGCTTCTTGACCAGGTGCCCCCACCACGGCTGCTGCTGGGGCCGCCTCTGCCCCTTGCCCAGGAAGGAAGCTCTGCACGCGGGCACTTGCTTGGTGCCTCTGCGGCCCCTGTCCCCCCTTCCCTGTGCAAACGAGAGCATCCGTGGAGGCACAGTGTCTCTGAAAGGGAGGGGTTATGTGATTGGGGAGGAGGGGTGGAAGCAAGCCCCGCCTCCCTGAGGTTGAGCGCTGTCCCCTGCCCTCTCAGCTGAACAGATGTTTGCATGCACATGTTCCCTGCCTGATAAGCAAAGAGGTGCACAGAGAGGAGGCTCAGGGCTGTGTCTGGTCCGGCCTTTCGGGTGGGAGCAAATGGGCAAGGGCTGGGTTCTCTGAGTGACGGCTGCAACCTCTCGGGGGAAGGATGCTCCAGGGGCTCGCCTGCCTCGCCTTCGGCCTTGCATGGCTGCTCCTGCGCCCGAGCTTGGCGTCCCCGTGCCTGGAGCAGTGCAGATGTTACATGAACACCTTGCTCTGCCTGGAGCCAAACAGCATCCAGAGCCTGTCACAACTGCGGAGCTTGGAGAACTTCACTGAAGTGTGAGTATCATGCCGAGGGTGCAAGCGGTGAAGGTTGGGGTGGGACTGGATCGTGGTGCCTGTGACAGACCCATATCCACCGGCAGGGAACTCAGCTGAGGGGGAAACAGGGTGATCAGCCAAAGATGAAAACCAAAGCGAGCACAAACCCTAAATACACAGTCAGAGAACGTCACTCTGGGCAAACACAATCTCACAGGGCACTAAGTTGGGACCAGATCAGCTTTTGCCTGATGATGCTGAACCAAAATGCTTCTGGATCGGCTCCGTGAAGAGTTGGTGCCAGCAAGATCAGAACCAGCGCTGGGGGATGGTGCCGGACCAGAGCCTGATGCCAATTACCCCCCCCCCCCCCGTGGAACCAGCCGGGGCGGGTGGGGCATCTTGATGACCCTCCCATCAGCAAAGAGGCTGCCTGTCTGGGTCTGCCCAGGCATAACGAGTAGCTGCCCACAGTGATACAAAAATCTTGTTCTTAAACACCAAAGGAGGTAATTCTTGAAGTCCTCAAACCCACATTCTGGAAATGTTGAGACAAACTGCCTTCAAACGGGGCTGGGAGAACTTTGCTCCGGCAGACTCTAGCCTAGGATCTGGTGACATTTGGAAGCGGTTCGCCTCCCTCCCCCCCCCCCCATCCCTCCCTGCTATGATGCCCTCCTTTCCCAGTTTTTTTTGATGATGTCCGGCCACTGCTCCTTCGCAGGGACCAGGCATCATTTTACTCCTTTTCTGCTTGCATCTCCAGCATAGAAAATAGTAGACATCACACACACAACTTACACTCAGTGAATTACATGCACATCAGCAGCCAAGCAGGGGTGTGTTTGTTGTATTTTGTGTTTGCTTTATTTTGTTTATTTGTTTATTGGATAATTTAGGTTCAATAAAAACCCAAAAGACCAGAAACCCCTCCCCTGCAACACGCACCCCCTCCTGTCCCACCATCTGTCGGCATGCTCATTTCGTCCCCCCACCCACCACTCTGTCAGTGCGACCCACCCTCTTGGCTGTTGGGTGCTGCCCTCAGGAGCTGCCACTCCGTATCTTCCCAGCCCTCCTTGGCAAATTCGGATGCTGGCAAGGCGTGCTTTGGCTGTGCCCTTCTCCACCCTGAGGATGGGACATTTTATCTATGTGCTTTTAAAGTTTTTTAATTGCAGGTTTATCAAACAACAAACAATTACCAGTGAGCAACAGGCAGGGCTCCTTTCCCACATGGCAGCAATGCTCTGGGTGCAGCAGAGCTGGTGACCCCGAAAGAAAGGGAGGATGGGTACCGCGGAGGGGCCGGGGAGAAAATAACGCCTGCCTCCACAGTGGTGCCCTCGCCTCAGCCCCAGACAGCCGCCAGCTGGCTTGGCAGAGACTTGAGGTGAATGGGGGACCTGTATTCCGTGGCACGGAACTGTGGCAGTGTCTGGTTCACCCAGCCATGATCCGAGAGAATTGGGGTCTGTGTCTCAGTGTATCATTCAGCCATTGAAACCAGCATCCTTCGCCCACGGACTTGGAGCTGGCTAAGATCCTGCGCGTGGTCAGGCAGGGAGCTGCGGGCCAGACTGTCGTCGTCCCACATAAACTGGCACAAAATGGTGTGTAAGGCTGTGCCTTGTTCAGAACAGAGAGGAGTCGAAGTTGAAGAACTGGTGGGAGTTGCATTTCTTACCTGCAGTCAATGCCTATTAATGACCTGTAGACCAGAACTCAAGGAAATGCTTAGTGCCATTTGGCTGTGAATAAAACATGATTGTCTTTTGCTCTCTCTGTGTGTGAAATCGTTGATCTTAGAGCAAGGTTGCGTTTGCTTTTTATTGATATCTGATCACTGCTCACCTGCTATCTGTTGCTCACTGGTAACTGTTTGTTGTTTGATAAACCTGCAATTAAAAAACTTAAAAAGCACGTAGATAAAATGTCCCATCCTCAGGATGGAGAAGGGCACAGCCAAAGCACGCCTTGCCAGCATCCGAATTTGCCAAGGAGGGCTGGGAAGATACGGAGTGGCAGCTCCCAAGGGCAGCACCCAACAGCCAAGAGGGTGGGTGGCACTGACTGGGTGGGGGGACGAAATGAGCATGCCGACAGATGGTGGGACAGGAGGGGGTGCGTGTTGCAGGGGAGGGGTTTCTGGTCTTTTGGGTTTTTATTGTACCTAAATTATCCAGAGACTTGGACTCTAGAAAGACAATAACTCCAAAATCTTGTTGGTCACTAAGATGGAGTCAAAAGTGGAGTCAAAAGTGGCTATTCTTGAGCTAGATGTTTTTTTACAGTGTTCTTCCATGAACGCCCAATAAATATGAATGTCACCGCCTTCCCCACCCCCACCCCTGGTTGATAAAGGCTACGCGGATACCACTGATGTTTCTCCATGGGGTACTTGGATGTTCGTTGCCAGGAAGTGGTGCATTTGCTCAGCGTGTGCTCATAAAGGCCTGCCCGACTCCCCTGAGTGGCACGGTCCAATCCCTTTGCCAGTCCAGGCGCTGTGCGTCAGCCCTGCCTGTTGAACTACTGGAAGACAGCTGGTTTCCTAGAAAAGCCACCCCTGGAAGACATATCATGCTGTAATGGCGGGGCGCCAAGGGGCAGGGGCGGGGGGCAAAGCAGCGCTCCTGTGTCCCTTGCAGGGAACATCCCAGAGAGAGACCTTGGGGCTCCCAACATTGCCCCTCCCTCCACTTTGCTCCCCAATAGTGTCTCCAATTAAGTGTTCTTAGTTGGTATTTTAGAAGATGCTGCCCTGATGGCATCTGGTCAGGCTTGGGCCACCCAGAAAAGAGGTCCTGGGAGGGGTCTCAGACACTAAAACGGGGCAACCCAAAGGCTAGGTGGACTGCCGGGCCTCATCAGGAAAGGAAAATACTCTGTAGCTCGACTGCAGCATTCAGAATTCGGCGCTTCGCTCTGGTCACCCCCTTCGCCAGAAAACTAAGCAGAGGCGAAAGCCTTCTGCAGGTTCCGTGTTTTCTTCCGAGGTCTTTGTCTCAGCGTCTCACACTGTTTCAGGGATCTTCCACAGCCCAGAACGATCGGGTGCCGGACTGGGAAACCTCAAGCTATTCAAATCTGGCACCTGTGAGAAAATCCAAACTCCCCTGCCAATTCGCGGGGCTGGAAGACATCATGTGTGAACCAGTGAATGAGAGTCATGGTCACGGACGGGTGGGAAGGTCACAATTGTGGAGGTGGGGTGCCGGGCCTGACTAGCTGGTTCACACATGGCACACTTCTCATGTCTTGCGTGCATCAGCCCTCAGGCTGTTTTGAAATGGAAGTGGCACTACACCAATGTAAACAAGATGGTGGTTTTCTTAACCAGATCCATCTACAATCATACAGCGAAAAAGGTAAGTAAAAATAATGTGACTTCATGACAACTATGAAATGCATTTGGAAGAGCTAATCCAGACAGTCCTCTTTCAGTCCCAGGAACACGGTGTGTGTTTTGCAAGGCTCCACATGATCAGGATCCTGCTCCCCCTCCAGCCCCCCCCCCCCGCTGCTTTGAGCCAGGAGGGTCCTCTGATCCCCTTCTACTGCCAGCACTTCTGGTTCTTCCCGGCTCTGAATGAGAGGGGCTGATGGGCCATTACGGAGCTCCCTCCGGCACAAGAAGGTGCCGTCCATTATCTCGGCACAGCAGCAGGAAGTATAGTTCCCTGAACAATTGCTGGGGACTGAAGCCAGCTCAGGAGGGTGTGGAAGACGGGGCGTTTCGCGGCCCCCTCCCACTTGCAAGGAGACCATCCGAGCAGCCCACATTTTGAAGGGGGAGGAGGTTTCGGCTCTGAGGAGCAGTTCGGTTTTCCTCTTCTCAATCCCTGCCTTATTCCCCTGTGAAATATGCAGGGATTTTACACGACATGTGATAGCTGAATACATTTGATTCCAGACCTTTTGTCCAAGGGGGTGGCACAAATCCTGTTCTGGCCAGGAGGACCGAAGCTTTCCAGGGATGGCAGGGCTTCTTCTTGCTTGAGGAGGGTTGTGGCGTGCAAGACTTGGGGCGTAGAACATAGAACAGAAGATGCAGAGACAGCGTGGCCTAGTGGTTAAGGTGTCAGACTGGGGCCTGGGAAACCTGGGCTCAAATCCCCACACAGGCCGTGGAAGCCTGCTGCATGACCATGGGACAGTCACCTGCTCTCAGCCCTAACCCTGGCTAGTATTTGGATGAGAGACCTCCAGGGAATACCAGGGTTGTGACATGGCAAACCACCCCCAGCGGTCTTTGGCCTCGAAAACCCCAACAGGGGCTGCCAAAAGTCAACTGAGACTTGACAGCAAAAAAAAAAAGAGAGAAAAGAAAAAAGGTTCTTGCACTTTTCCTTGTCTGATAATTTCTTTCTCTGGAAGAGTGTCATTGTGACACCTTCATGAGAAGCAGCTACACGCAGTGAGCAGGCCAGCTTCTGAACCTGGTGGAATTCTTCCGCAGGCTCACCGGTGGGGGAGTGCCGGGTGGACCTCGACATAAGTAAAGGAAGGGCTCCTAAACAGGCCAAATGTTTCACCAGCTGCACAGGCTGGCTTCCCTTGAGCACCGGCGGCCCCTCGTGCAGGCCTCCGGCAATGCATGCTGCTGGTTGTGTCCAGGGTTTGGTCATGCTGGACGTTGCTGTGAGAAACAGCCAGGGGTCTGCTCCACCTGATGGTTTGCACACGATGCAAGTATTTGTTTCTCTGGCATTATGATGCTGTTGGGACAGACGACACACACCTGCAGAGAGAGGGCCAATGCTGGGCCAGAAAGCCCCTTGAGAGGGTGTTGGGCGCAGCGGCCCTTGTGGTCTCTCCCAACTCTATGATTCTGTGCCCCACCCAGCTGAGTGGCCCCTTCCAACAGCGCCCTCTTTCCCTTCCCTTCTACATTTCAGCCATCAGAGCATCTCCCTGTTGATGGCTCCCTTCTCCCTTTGGCAGACGGGGGGGGGGGGGGGGGCTCCCCGGGGGGGGGGGCGGGGTGGCAGCAAAAAAAGGGGTCCCAAAGGTGGGGGGGGGGGGGGCTGCTGCAAAGGCCCACCACAGTCTACATTATTATCTGGCTTTAGTAATCGGGCTGAAATAGGGCAAAAACAGGTCTTAATTTTCTTGAGACGAAGATGTAACTTTGATTGGATGTGCTCCTCTCCCTGACAGAGTCATTGAAAACCAGTCGAGCTTGACCAACTTGACCCAGGATGACATCAAGAACCCGCGGGAGCTGAAGAACCTGTGAGTGTCTGGACTGCCTTTTCCAGTGGCACCCCCACCCCACCTTGTCTCCCTTTGGTTGCAGGAGAAGGAAGAGGGCCAGTTGGATCGAAGGGGGCCTATTCAGTGGCCCAGGAGCACATAGCATAGGGGGCTTTCCTTACAGACTGGAGGCTTGACTAGATAGTGCCCCCTGGATCCTTCCCCTCCACAAGCCAGAAGGAAGATGGACAAGATGTTCTCGGGTCAGGACAGGATGGAAGATGAGCTGGTGAACCATCCTGGCCATTAGCAGGGCAAGAGCCTCTTCCTCTCTTGCCATTTAAGATGAGTCCAGAGAGCGGGACGCCTCCCCTCTTGGAAGCGCAGAGCTCCCTCCGCCCTTCAAGAGACTGCAGCTGCCAAATCACCGTTCCTGAGCCACCCCATCGGCATCGTCCTGTGGCATCCAGATGCCACTTTCTCTATGGCAGTGCCCGGGCCTCGGCACACCTTCCCCGCAATGCTTTGGCACCAAATCTGCGGTCTTTTAGAAGTTGGCAAAATATTTTGATTATCCAAAATTTTTGCATGACCCCCCCTTCTCTTAAAAAACCTTTTGAAATCTCATCTCTTGTCTCTGCCAATTTGTCAGTGGTTTTTTTGATGGTGGTAAGACATCTCCAAGGGATACAGCCCTTACGGCCCGGTCTTTGGACTTGTGCATGATACATGTTCAGTGCTGCTGGTGCATGAATCAAGAGATGGATAAATACTTTAAAGAAATGGGGAGCACCCGACCTGCACATTCAGACAGGGACCATCTCTCCAGCCGTCTTCCACCAGCGGCCTGTTTAGTCCCATGTTCCCATTTGATCTGGAATCACCGGAATGTGTAGCTGTTGTTTTTTCCAGAGGAGCAAGAGGGTGTCCCAGCCCACCTGCGGGACTCTGGCATTGTCTGCGCTGCTCCTCTTTCTCCAGACCTGATCTGGGACTCTGCTCTTCATTCAAATTGCAATTGCAACATGAGCCGACCACAGTGGGGAGGCATCTGAGGGCTCTGACCCATGCAGAACACCTAACGTGGTCCCTCTTTCAGACTTCCAAGAAGAAACAGGTGAGGGCAGGGGTGTCCCACTCTGGTGCCCCAGATGTGCATGGCCAATTTGGCAGGGGCTGATGGGAATCGTAGTCCATGCACATCTGGGGCACTAGAGTTGGACACCTCTGGGTTAGGGGATCCATTCAGGTATGCCCGAGTACAACCAGCAAAGAGTTGGCACTGCCTGGGCTTCTCTCGCGCACATGTGGACGCTCTTCTGAGTCCTGGCTGCCTCTTTCTCTTTCCAAGGGGGCCGGGCGATCTCCCTGGCGCTTCATGATGACTTCCCGCATTCCGGGCTATATTCCTAGGATCTTGCTTTGAGGGGGCCCTTGGGAGGCCTTGATGGGGAATAGAGTGCTGTCTTAAGTGTCACACAGATTTCCAACCTATTTCCAACCTACTGAGAACTCAGTGTGGAAAAGCAGCCGGCCTAAAATGCAAAGCGGCCCCTGCAGCGCAGCAGCCTCTGTGGGCCTCCAGAGGTGGGACAAAAGGGAGGAGCTTCGACCGCTGATCGGGTTTGTTCCTTTGTTGCAGGACCATCTCTAGGACGCAGCTGCAGTCCATTGCACCCGATGCCTTCCAGACCAGCTCGAACCTGATCTACCTGTGAGTCAGAACGGCCACCTCAAGCAGACCCCAACTTCACGTTGTCGCTTCTTGTCTTTGGCGTGGGGGGCAGGGGGCAGAAAGGCACCTCCGTGGCGACACCCTCCCCAGCCTCAGTCCACCATCTGCAAAATGGGAGGGAGTCGCAAATAGAAGCCATCAAAGGCCGTAAGGAGGAGTAGAGAAGCATCGCAAGAGTGGCCTGCCTTGTCTAGCCCCCCCCCTTCCTTTCTCTCGACCAGTGAGGGGGCTGCTCCTGGCCAGTGGGCAGGCTGCCATTGAACACCTTGAGCAGGAGTTGATTGGCTGCAGCTGTGGGACTGACCCCCCCCCCCCGTGGCCAGGGTGCCCCCCCCCAAATGCAGAGCCTCATGAGTCGGAGAGGGCAGGCTTCGTTGCCACCTTGAACTGACGGCCACTCCTCCTTGTCTGGCAACACAGGCAGCAAATGCAGCCAGCCAGCCCCCACCCCCACCCCCACCCCCACCCCCTTTGGCTCTACCGGTCAGGAAGAATCCTGCGCATGGCCTTGCAGGGGGTGGGGAGCATTCCTTGCAGGCCCCAAAATGGGCTTCATTCACAAAACCAGGGGGGCGCTGGGCCACCTGCAAAGTGAGCACCTCTTGATCCTCAGATGCCGCCTCAGGCTGCCTCCATCGTGGCTGCAGCTGTTTAGCTCCTGGATCCTGTGATTCAGCACACGCACACGCACACACTGTGGCTGTGACTGTGTGTCTGGAGGCATGACTGTCAAGGACCCCAACACACCTCTGGGAGGGGCTGTGCAAACAGCTGTCCTGGAGAGACAGGAAGCCCATCCCTGCATTTTGGTGGGCAAGGGGGCAATGGGGGGGGGCGGATCTTACCTCCGACAGGGCCCTGAGGCATGCGAGCAGCAGAAGCTCATTTGGACAAAGGGAAGTCCGAGGAGCCCCCCCCCCCCCGCTAACGGTAAAGGGGTCCCCCCTGTGCCATGCCTGACCCATGGGGTGACGTCACCCCACGACGTTTACTGGGCAGACTATGTTTCGGGGGTGGTTTACTGTCCCTCCAGCCCCTGGAGGCATCTGGGGCAGTGCTGGAAATGCGCTCCTCGAGGTCCCCTGCCGCAGGACTCCCCCACCCCACCCCCCCTCCGGTCAAGACAGCCCGGCTGGGGAGCCATGAATCCTGGCTGGTGTGGCCGCGCTCTGGGGGCCTCGTGGTGCCTGAGCAGCGGGGCCTCCCTGCCCCATGGACGCCCGCCGCCTCGTCCAGCCCAAATCCAGGTCTGGCGTCTGGGGGGGGGGGGGG
>NC_059425.1:5915249-5935864 GCF_021028975.2 Sphaerodactylus townsendi | reverse complement strand
AGAAGAAGAAGAAGAAGAAGAAGAAGAAGAAGAAGAAGAAGAAGAAGAAGAAGAAGAGGCGTCCGACCGGCCCCATATTTCATTAAAATTTTCCCAGAAGAAAAGAGGGGAGGGGAGGGAGGCGAGCCACATAGATGATAGCCTAAATAACAGGCCGACTGGGGCATCCGGGGGCACCATTTCAGCGGCTGGTCCCTCCAAAGGCCCGGCAGAACAACTCCGTTTTACAGGCCCTGCGGAACTTGTTAAGGTCCCGCAGGGCCCGGACAGCCGGAGGAAGGGTGTTCCACCAGGCTGGGGCCAGAGCCGTAAAGGCCCTGGCCCGTGTGGAGGCCAGCCGCATCATTGAGGGGCCAGGGACCACTAATAAATTAGCCTCCGTTGAGCGGAGAGGCCGTGCAGGGACGTACGGGGTGATGCGGTCTCGAAGATACGAGGGCCCCAGGCCGCGTAAGGCCTTGAAGGTCAACACCAACACCTTGAAGATGATCCGGAATTCCACCGGGAGCCAGTGCAGTTGGCGCAATACAGGCTGGATATGATCATAGATGGCGCTGCCCGTAAGTAGACGCGCCGCTGCATGCTGGACCAGTTTTAGTCTCCGGATCAAACGCAAGGGAAGACCCGCGTAGAGCGAGTTACAATAGTCCAATCTGGAGGTGACCGTTGCATGGATCACAGTGGCTAGGTCCGCTTGGGAGAGGAAAGGAGCCAGCCTCCGGGCCTGACGGAGGTGGAAGAAGGCAGCCCGAATTGACGCGCGCTGAGGGGTTGTGAGAGGGGTAGAATCGGGGCGGCTGTGTTGTCACCGCTCCTGTAATGGGGAGTGCCGGTGGACCCCGCATTACTTGGAGCGAGTAGCGCACAACAAAAGGTGAGTGGGGAAACGGCCATAGTGTTCTTTCCTGCAGCTTTCCATACTGAGAATTGTGATTACAGAGAGGGGCAGTTCCAAAATCTGCCTTTCTAAAATGCTATTGTTACTGGCTTCACCTTATCAGGCGATGGTGCGGGTTCATGCCAACACGTTTGACCTCCTGGCCAGTGTAAGTGGTACTTCGGCCATCTTGGAGGGCAAATAGAAAGGCGGCCAAGTGCCGTGGAGTTCTGAGGCGCCCAACTTGCTTGCGGAGGCTGCTTCCACAGCTGCCCCAGTCTCACGCGGAGACCGAGGTCACTGGGGGCATGCTGGGGACACTCCCAGGGGTAGAGCCAGCAACAGTCAGCTCCCACCAGGCTTTGGCCCTGGGAAGACCAGGAGGATGGTCAATAGACTTACGCTACTCCTGGACCGTTTCCAGTCCGGCTTCCATCTTGGCCACTGGATGGAGACTGTGCTGGTCACCATCACAGACGAGCTCTGGCCAGGGCTGCTGGTGTTATTAGATCTCATCACAGCATTTGACATTGTTGTTTGTGTTCTTTTGACCTTGCCGATGCTGGGATTCAGGGCTGAAATGGCTGGCCTCGTTTCTCTGCAGGTAACATTTTGGGGAGGATATCCCAGTGATACCCATAATACTGTGGAGTTCCGCAAGCAGGGAGTCATCCTTTCCCCAATCTGTATGTGCCCCCTGGTCCAGTTGGTTTGAGCTTTGGGCTGGATTGTCATCAGTATGCAGGTGACACCCAGCTACCCAGCTTTTTCTGTGGATGAACAGCTACTGACGCCACCCCTGAGTTACTGGCACAGTGTCTGGAGCAGGGGTCTGTAACCTGTGGCTCTCCGGATGTTAATGGACTACAATTCCCATCAGCCCCTGCCAGCATGGCCACCCACTTGACAGGTGGCCTTAACACCTGCCTCCTCTGTTAAGAGCCTGAGAGTGTGACCTTGGAGTCCTTCTTATCTATGGAGGCCCAGGTCATACACACAGCCAAAGTGGCCTTTTCGCACCTTCGACAGACTAGACAGCTGGCCCCCTACCTGTCCTGCTACGACTTGGCCACAGTGATCCATGCAACAGTCACCTCCAGGCTGAATCACAGTAACTTGTTCTGCATGAACCTACCTTTGAGACTGATGTGGAAGTTAACAGTGGTCCAGAATGCAGCAGTGTGGCTCCTTACTGGGGTAACAGTGAGAGAGAGAACGTAACACCTGTATTGTTTACCAGTGGAATCCCAAGTCAGGTTCAAGGTTCTGGTTTTGACCTTTAAGGGCTGGGGCACCCGTATCTTAGAAACTGTATCACTGACAACTGTATGACAGATTTAATAATAGACACTCTTTTTCTATTAATAAGGTGCCCAGTTCCTTTCCATGTTTGTTCATTTTTATTGAAAAGATATGCAATAATATTTTTGTGCAACAGATGGCACTCTTTGACCGCCAATGCAGGAAGTTTGAAAACTGCTTCCTCCCCACTCAATTGCCCAAACTCCTAAGCAATCCAAACAGAACAACTTTTACTGCACTGGTGAATCTCAGCCACGATTAAGCATGCTGGCCGATGAAGCAGGAGGCCCCTGCAGCGTGCTGGTGATTGAACCCCGGCGGGGCAAACCTCCTTACACTGACAATGTACTAGGAAGTTGCCATGCACCTCCGGCTCTTGTTCTCAGCGATCCAGGCGCTCACCTGATGCTGTGGCAGAGCAGAGAGGAGGCAATCTCCCCCATCTGTAGTCAGCCATTTAGTACTAAGACCTTAGGGGGTAGAATCATAGAGTTGGAAGAGACCCCAAAGGGCCATCAGGTCCAACCCCCTTCCATGCAGGAGCACACAATCAAAGCAGTCCTGACAGATGGCCACCCAGCCTCTCTTTAAAAACCTCCAAAGGAGGAGACTCCACCACACTCTGAGGTAGTGCATTCCACTGCCAAAGAGTCCTGACAGTCAGGAAGTTTTTCCTAATGTTTAGGTGCAATCTCTTTTCCTTCACCTTGAACCCATCACTCCTGGTCCTGGTCTCGGAGCAGCAGAAAACAAGCTTGCTCCCTTCACCAACATGACATCCCTTCAAATATTTAAACAGGGCTATCATGTCACCTCTTAGCCTTGTCTTCACCAAACTAAACATCCCCAGCTCCCTAAGCCTCTCTTTGTAGGGCAAGGATTCCAGACCTTTTATCATTTTGGTTGCCCTCCTCTGGACCCGTTCCAGTTTGTCAGTATCCTCCTTGAATTGTGGTGTGTACACTGTGGTGCACAATATTCTCATGTTCTTATATTCATGGTTGGACTGGATGGGCCCGGTGGTCAACTCTATGATTCTGTGATTCTATGTTGAAGGGTTGCTCTGAGTCCCTGACATTTTGTGGTGGGCTCTGCCTATTGCGGGAGTCAACCTGTCATTGGCTCCCCCTCTTGCAGCAGCTATTCTGTGGTTGTTTCCACTGCCGTGGTCGGAACGCAGAGGCATGGAGACGTGTGGCCTCGCACGTCATCTCTTTCCACCTTAACGTGATTCGGTTCTTCAGACTTGCATCCTGGTAGTAGCCTGTGATCAGGCTCCCCATATTCCATAAGGAACACAGATGCAGACAATTCACTGGGCCTCTCTGCCATCTCCCTGTCTTCCTTTTTTTGCCACCAAGTCGCAGCCAACTTACAGTGACCCCGCAGAGGCTTCAAGGCAAGAGATGTTCAGAAGTTCTCTGCATGGCAGCCCCAACTGCTTCTCTGCTTGGTTTCCTCTTCTGGATGTCTTTAAAGAAATGCCTGCAATTTGTCTTGATGCTTTTTCCAACCCACACTGCTTTTGTGAGACCCCACCCATGCTGCTGCCCTCTGTTCATTTCATAAGGGCAGGCCTTCCCCTTTTAAAAGAAGCCTTTTATAGCTTCCTTGATGTGTGCTGTTGACTATTCAGGCATTTGCCTTGCGCCCTAAAATTAATGCGGAGATAGATCGATTATTAGAACAAGGAATATTGGAGCCAGTCACATATGCAAAATGGGAGACCCCAATTGTGACCCCCCTGAAAGCCAATGGAGATGTGCGTATTCGTGCTGATTATAAGTGTACAATCAATAAGGCACTGCAGAAACACTCTTATCCAGTGCCAGTGGTGAGTCAGTTGCTGGCAACATTAGCAGGAGGAAGGGTTTTTGCGAAACTAGATTTAGCACAAGCACACCAACAGCTGGGAGTAGATGATGCTACTGCAGAAGCCCAGACAATAGTGACCCACAGGGGGGCATTTAGAGTAAAGCGTTTGCAATTTGGGGTGAGTGTAGCTCCTGGTATATTCCAGAGTTTGATGGAAGAGATATTAAAAAACCTGCCGGGAGTCATACCCCATTTTGACAATGTGTTGATCGTGAGTGCGTCGGAGGAGGAATTGATGGCACAGGTACGAAAAGTGCTGCAGTGTTTCTCGGATGTGGGATTGTGCGTTAAGCGTGAAAAGTGTGGTTTTGGAGTGTCAGAGTTTTTGGGGTACATGATAGATGCAGAGGGAATTCACCCAACCTCAGCGAAGGTGAGGGCGACCCAGAATGCCCCTGGGCCACAGTCAAGACAGGAGTTGCAGGCATTTTTGGGACTGCTGAATTTCTACCATTCATTTTTGAAACATAAAGCCACTGTAGCAGAGCCGCTGCATCGCTTCTTAGGTAAGCAAGCGGTGTGGCAGTGGACAAGGCAGCAGCACGAGGAAGCTTTTCGGAACGTAAAAAGATTGTTGTCATCAGGAAGCGTACTGGTTCACTTTGACGAAAGGAAGCCACTAATCTGAACGTGTGATGCCTCCCCGTATGGAGTGGGAGCAGAGTTGAGCCACCAGTTGGAGGATCTTCGGGAAGCTCCAATTGCGTATTATTCTAGAACTTTGTCCAAAACTGAGCAAAATTACGCACAAATAAACAAGGAAGCATTGGCAATAGTGGCTGCGGTCAAGAAATGTCATGACTATGTGTATGGGTGATGTTTGTTATCGTGACTGATCATAAACCATTGTTGGGATTATTTTCATCAGAACGCCAGACCCCACAGATATTGTCCCCTAGAATGCTGCGGTGGGCGATGTTTCCGAATGCGTATGATTATGTCTTGTAGCATCAGCCAGGTAGGAAGATTAGCCATGTAGATGCGTTGAGTCTCTTACCAGTACAAAGGGAGGAGGAAGATCACTCCCCACTGTTAGAGGCTTTAATGTTGGAATCATTACCTGAGCCTCCGGTGCAAGTGGCAGAAATAGCAGAAAAGTCAGCTAAGGACCCTGTGATTGCTCATCAGGTGTTGAACTGGGCATGGAGGGGTTGGCCAATGGGGAAGATAGATGAGAAATTCAGACCATTTGAAATAAGACAGCACGAGAGATCTGTCCATAAGGGTTGCTTACTGTGGGGAAATAGGGTGGTGATCCCATCAGCCTTGAGGACCAGGGTGTTGGAGGCCTTACTTGTGGGGCACCCGGGATAGCGAGGATGAAGGCATTGGCCCGAAGCTACGTTTGGTGGCCTAAGATCGACAGTGAAATAGAAGAACGGGTGGCCAGATGCAGTGAGTGCCAGATGACGCGGCCCGCACCACCACAGGCCACTACTCATCAGTGGGAATCAAGAAAAATCCCTTGGTCACGGTTACACATTGATTTTGCAGGCCCATTCCAGGGTCAGGTGTTCCTTATTGTAGTGGGTTCGTATTCCAAATGGTTAGAAGTAGGGCCAGTAATGTCAATGACATCACGGACAGTGATTAAGACACTGCGAAAGCCATTTGCAACCCATGGCCTCCCAGATACTGTAGTATCAGACAGTGGGACATCATTTGTGTCTGAGGAGTTCAGGGCATTTTTGGCAGATGGTATTATTTGCCAGGTTCCTTCAGCCCCTTTCCACCCAGCTACCAATGGATAGGCAGAAAGGATGGTGCATACAACAAAGGATACCCTGAAACGGATAGTAGAGGGGGATTGGCATCGTCGGTTGGCAAACTTTTTGTTGACGCAGCACATAACACCGCGTACAGCCACAGGAAGGGGTCCTGCTGAACTACTGATGGATCGACGGCTGACCTCGTTGTTGGATCGGATGCATCCCGATCTAGTTGATGAGCGATCAAAGAAAGAGGACCAGGTGCTGAAAGCACCAGGACGTTTGATAGGGATGACACTGTATATGTTAGGGACTGTGGAGGCAAAGGCCCTTGTTGTTGGGTTCCAGCAGTGGTGAGGCAGCCGACGGGACCACTGTCAATATCAGGTGGAAACAACAGAAGAGGGGTGGGTGATCCATGGGGCATGTGGACCAACTGAGGGGAAAAGGGTGTGGGTCCAACAGTGGCAGTAGGTCAGGGAGATGAGCAGCAAATGGTTGGGAGGCCCAAAGGGGTGGGGCAAGATGGAGACCAGGGGCCCCAGGAACTCAAGGGAACCAAGGGTGGTTCCCATGCAGAATACAATGCAAGAGTGAGGAGAACATCGCATAAAGTCCAACAGTGATGCAGGAGCGAACACAGAACCAGGAACCAGAGCAGGAGTTTGAGGTGGTCTCAATGGAAGAGAGTTCCATAGATTATTACAGGGAGTTAGGGGGAAGGGGTGCAGAATGTATGCGACCAAAAGTGCCTCAACTGCT
This sequence comes from Sphaerodactylus townsendi, assembly GCF_021028975.2. NCBI lineage: Eukaryota > Metazoa > Chordata > Lepidosauria > Squamata > Sphaerodactylidae > Sphaerodactylus > Sphaerodactylus townsendi. The sequence continues at coordinate 5,929,339 of NC_059425.1, read as the reverse complement.
GTGCCCGACATATCGACTGTTAGCAATTTTGTATGCATTCGAGGTACAGCTGCAGGTTTATGTGCATGCTTGTTGTGAGAAGCTGTTAGACAATAAATGGCTTGTATTTTATCCTTCACAACTTGGACTTCTTTGAGACATTACTAGCTTCCTTCTAAATGAGTCCCCTCATTTTTAGGATATAAATTCAACTCGTCCTTCTCCTTCTCCTCCTCCTCCTCCTCCTCCTCCTCCTCCTCCTCCCTCCTCCTCCCTTATACCTCCCTCCTCCTCCTCCTCCTCCTCTCCTTCTTCTTCTTCAGTGGTGTGGGCGTTCCACTGGGAGCCAGGGCCAGAGCCTCCTTCAGCCAGCCAGAAATTTGGGGGGCTGGGGACCAATAGAAGGTTGTTATTGGCACAGTGAAGCACCCTTTGGGGAACGCGGTGGGAGAGCTGGTCCAGCAGGTGTAGAGACCTCAGATTGTTTATAATTAATCTGAGAGCAGAACCTGGTGGGTATTCCCACGTGGCACCAGTGCAGCTGGTGAAGTACCATTTGCTTATGGGCTCACCACAAGCGTCTCTGTGAAGACCTGCACAGCTACATTTTCAGGCAAGCCAAGGTTGCTGGAGCGGAGCCTCAAGGGCAACAGGTGCGTTATCAGGCAAGACAGTTCTCGGCATCCCGAGAAGAGAGAAGTGAGAGTGGTGGTGGAGAGGGCCAGCATGCTCCCACAACCTGACTGGTGGCCACTCCTGAAGGGGTTTTTGAGAGACGCAAACCAAGCAGAGGGTGGTTTTGCCATTGTTCAGCCTACCTCTGCTTGGTGACCCTGGACTTCCTTGGTGGTCTCTCTCCCAAGTGCTGACCACGGCTGGCTCTGCTGAGCTTCTAAGATCCTGACAAAATCCAGGCTGAAGGAAAAGAAACAGGCTGCTCAAGGTCAGGGTGCCAGACACGGGATTTTCCGAAAGCTGGGAAAGTTCCTCAGCCGCGTCTCATATAGACTAGTGAGTCAACAGAGATCTCCAAATACATATCAGAAGGTCAAGAGAGGGTTTATTCCCAATTGTTAACTGACATAGAACAGGAAAATTTGGCATTGCAATCTTTACAAGGGCCGTCCGAGGAAGCTTATGGGTCAGTTTAGACATATAGCAGCAATATTATCATCACTGGGAGTTTGATTTATGGTACAGTAACATTATATATTTCTAACTGACCCATAAGCTTCAAGGACGGCCTTGGGAACGACTTTAACCCCTGTCACCTAAATGTACAAGGAATGAGAACTTGTCAACCTGCATAATTTACTTGGACGCACAAGCGCCCACGCAACTGCGACTTCGACTGGACATATTTCTTTATTTGCTAGAAGGTGCAGATCACCAGAAAGTAGAGACAGGCATGTAAAAACTAGCCTTTGCATTCAGGGTGATGCTGGGAAAGCTACAATGTCAGAAAAGAAGGGAACAGGGACTGGTTCTGGTGGGCTTTCCTGGCTGTGTGACCATGCGTGGTCTGGTGGATCTTGTTCCTGGCAGACATACATCTGTAAACAGCATCTTGAGAGGTGTATCACTGGAGGAAGTCTGGTACAGCACTGTGATACACCTCTGTGATAACGAACTTCCCTCTGTGATCCACTTGAGACCACGCCCACACAGCCCAGAAAACCCACCAGAACAAGTTTAAGGTCTGGCCCGTGAGAAGCCTTCAACCGTGTCATGGAACAGGGGCGTCCTGGACTGGGCTATGTGCAGACCGCCTTCCAATGCTATTTACCATGGAAGCTGGGGTATCCTCTGGCAGGAATTACACATCCCAAAATAAAATCTAGCAGCCTCAAAACTGGCCACTGCCAAACACAAAAGGAGTCGAAACCTCTTGACCTGCCTGGACTTTTGCACTGGAAGCTGCCGTGATCTAGAGATTGGGCATAAATCATTTGAAAATAAAGCCAAAGGGTTTCAAAATTGGTGACCAACTTCAGAATGACCGGGCAGTCAGCACAGACAAAGGTGTGCAGAACATGATTCCTCTCCAGCAAGAAGAGAAGAAGATGGTAGTGTGTGCTGAGTCCCCATTCAGCCACTGAAGATGCCCTCTCAGCCAGACCCACACCTCTAGGGTTGTTGTCAGCATGAAATGGAAGACAGGAGAACAATGTAAATGGCTTTACAGGAACCTGTTGGGGGGGGAGGTCTTCCTTGACCATCTATGATAAGGTTTGCCCCCCCACCAGCTCCAGTTTCAGTGGGGAGGGGGCTATCAGAAGAAGCAGTTGTGGCATCATGGCCTCCCGCGTGTAGCCCAGTCTGCACCATGCCCCCGAGGAGCTCTCCTTCCTGGCACAATCTGGATTCCTGCAGCAATTTTGGGGCTTGGGATAGGTGGCAGAATGGGGCTGCCAGGTTGGGGGAGAAGATACAAGTGCAAAGAGTTCCTAAAGAGCTCTGGGAAGGGGGGGGGTCTAACATGAGCCTATGAGCCCCACCCCTTCCTTCTTTACATCAGCTGAATGGAGCTCAGAGTAGAAATTCCTTGTTCGGGATCGAGGGGAGAATCTGAGAAGGATGCTGGATTTGAACCCGCCCCCTCTCTGTACCCACTGCGCCAACATCTGAAGCAAACAAAAGGATCTAACGCAGCCACTGGCCCGGCGATTCTCCTACGTGTTGGCCTCGACCTTCAAGCACCTCTCCAGATGTCCCCCCCCCCCTCAACTGGCCCACATGTTTCAGGCCCCTCAGTAGCTCCGGACCTCCTGCGTTCCAAGAACTCATGGCTCCCTGGAGCCCCGGTGCTTCACCACCAGCCCAGGGGAGTGCGGCTCACTGGCTTCTCTGTCCCATGAATGGCCAGGTGGGGGGGGGGCGTCTAGGGGAAATAAGAGACAGCACTTTCAGGAGATTCCAGTGACACGGGACCCTCACACCTGAGGTGGCGTGAATGATAAGAGCGAGGAGCTTCATTTCCAGGAAGCAGAGACTAGAGCTGGAGTCCTGCTAGGAAAGGGCACCCAAGGCCCAGGGGTCAAGGAGAGGCATCTCTGCGCGCACTCAGGGCCCTTTTGTCCCAACAGAGAGCTGGGTGCAGCACAAGTGAAGTTACAGGTGGGGTAGAGGTGCGATTTACACTTCGCAGGCTTGGAAGGGGCCTCTCCAGACTGGCAAAGCGGGGTGGGTCAAATAACTTGGGATGCTCCGAAGAGAGAGGCGTTCATTTAGCTCAGTGGTCCCCTGTAGCCCAAAGGCTGGCTAGCATGAATACAAAACAAAAGAAAGAGGTGCAGGTCAAAAACAGATTGGGGGGCATTTTGAGGAGGGGTGTGCGGAGGAGGGGGGGTGAGTTGGTGTGCCCAGCTAGAGAACCAGCTTCGGCTAAAAGGTTTCCTGCCTCTTGTCCTTCCAGTAGAAACAGTTTTAAAGTATGTCTGCCTTCAAGAGTGTCGCTGTCATGGAGCTGATTCTCCCTTCCAATCCCAGTGAGGAAGAGACAGGAGGGCTAGCTTTAAACTACAAAAGCATCTCACATACCAAAGATTTCGGCTCCCACTTATATGGATGGGGGTTTTGCGTTATGTAAGTAATTTAAATGTAGCTGATTGATTTCTTAACTGTTCCAACTTTTAAATAGGTAATCAGTTGTGAGTGGCTTCCATTATCAGCGGCAGCCCTGAAGGGAAGAACGGCTGCAGCACAGAGACGTGATGCTGGAGCTGGCAAAGAAAAAGCAAACGTCGCCCGAGGAAGGTCCCAAGAGGAGCTGCCCACAGCGGGGAGATGCTGCGTCCAGCCCGGAGGGTCGCCTGCAGCCAGCAGCTTAGCCGTGGGATCTTACAAGACAAACCCAATATCTGCACGTATGTTTTGCAAACAAAGCAACACCCAATAAGAGGGACAGATGAAACCATGCCCCAGGCCCAGCTCCAGCAAAACCATCCCAGAGGGAACTATTCGGAATCACAGGGCAGCAAATACAGCCAACTCAGGGGAGGTCCGCTGGGCGTTCCCCAGGTGAGGGCAGGCGGGCACGGGTGGGGGTGGGGGCGAGAAACCCACCCAAAAGCGCCTGTCCCTCTGGGCGGCCGCTGTGCTGCTGAGAGGAAGGAGACCCACACACAGGGAAGGGGCCCTCTAGGAGAGAGCCCTGCCACCTGGGCGTTGCGAGGAGCCCACCCACAGTATCCGAGCAGTCCTCTCTTGCCCTGGGAGAGGGCAAGACCTGCTCCGCTCCCAGCGCCCTCCTCCTGATGCTCTGCCTCTTCGGCACCCCAAGGGCAGGCCTCTCGTAGCCCCCTTTCCCCCCTCAGCCCCCCCCCTTGGGGCATCCCGCTTTTTTCTGTCGCCCTGCATCAACTCTCTGAAATAGCAGCTTTCCCTGCCACTTTCTGCAGCAGGGAACTCAGGGGGCCCCCTTCACACCACCACCCACCTCAGAGTGAGGGGGCTCAGCCTCCAGGATTAGCTGCTTCCCAGGACCTTCCTACCTGAACTGCCTCCCCCCACCCCCCGCCGCCACAATTACAGTTCACAGAGCTGCGGGGATCCAAGGAAACCAGAGGCTACTCACCGCTCGGATACCCCCCAGGATGCTGCCAGAGTGCTGGGAGGGACCAGGCATGCTTGCTCTCCATTCCATCATTTCAAGACGTTGTCCGCTCACCAGCTTCTAGTCTCATCCACAGTGCACTGCAGCTTTGCACGTCGAGGGCAGTGTCCATCCCAATCAGGTGAGTAGCCGCATGCCGCTGCCTTTCACCCCTGGCCTTTGCAGCGGGTCCACAGTCATGGGCTGCAAATGCCCCAAAGAATAACAGCATCGACCCGATGGCTGCTTGAGGAAGGGCACCTCCCTGTGTGAAGCAGCCCACTGGTTTTACCCTCTCCTGCCAGTTTCTATCCGGGGCAGCAAGAGGCCCGGCTCCAAGCCGCCCAGCTTCTTGACCTGGGTGCCCCCACTTGCACGGCTGCTGCTGGGGCCGCCTCTGCCCACCACTTTGCCCAGGAAAGGAAGCTCTGCACGCAGGGGCACTTGCATGGGTACCTCATAAGCTAATCACACACTTCCCTGTGCAAACGAGAGCCATCCGTGGAGGCACAGTGTCTCCTGAAAGGGAGGGGTTATGTGATCCCAGGGAGGAGGGGTGGAAGCAAGCCCCACCTCCCCTGAGGGTTGAGCGCTCACACACCACCCTCTGGCTGGGCAGATGTTTGCATGCACATGTTCCCTACCTACAGTAAGCAAAGAGGTGCGCACAGAGGAAACAGGGGCTGTGTCTGGTCCAGCCTTTCAGATTGATTGGGAGCAAATGGGCAAGGGCTGGGTTCTACTCTGAGTGACGGCTGCAACCTCTCAGGGGAAGGGATAGCAGGGGGCTCGCTTACCACCTCGCCTTCAGCCTTGCATGGCTGCTCCTGCGCCCGAGCTTGGCGTCCCGATGCCTGGAGCAGGTACAGGTGTTACATGAGCACGCCCCCACTGCCTGGAGCCAAGCAGCATCCAGAGCCACCTGTCACAACTGCGGAGCTTGGGAGGAGCTTCCACTGAAGTGTGAGTATCATACCGAGGGTGCAAGCGGTGAAGGTTAGGGTGGGACTGGATGCATTGGTGCCTGTGACAGACCCATATCCTGCAGCTTGGAACTCAGCTGAGGGGGAAACAGGGTGATCAGCCAAAGATAGAAACCATGAGCACAAACCCTAAATACACAGTCAGAGGGCGATCACTCTGGACGAGCCACAATCTCACAGGGGCACTAAGTTGGGACCAGATCAAGCTTTGCCCTGATGATGTGCTGAACCAAAATGCTTCTGGATCGGCTCCATTGAAGAGTTGGTGCCAACAAAGATCAGAACCAAGCTGGGGGATGAGACCCGGACCAGAGCCTGATACCCAATTACCCCCCCCCCCCCCGTTGGAACCAGCAGGGGCAGGTGGGGCATCTTGACATCCTCCCATCAGCAAAGAGGCTGCCTGTGCTGGGTCTGCCCAGGCACTTAACGAGTAGCTACCACGGTGATACAAAAATCTTGTTCTTAAACACCAAAGGAGGTAATTCTTGAGAAGTCCCTCAAGGCCACATTTCTGGGAAATGTTGAGACAAAGGCTGCCTTCAAACGGGGCTGGGAGGAACTTTTGCTCCGTGAGGCTCTAGCCTAGGATCTGGTGACATTTGGAAGCTTGGTTCGCCTCCCCCCCCCCCCCCTCCCCATCCCTCCCCTGCTATGATGCCCTCCTTTCCCAGTTTTTTGACTGAAGAGTGTCCGGCCACTGCTCCTTAACGCAGGGACCAGGCATCATGGTACCCCTCTACCCACCCCTAAAAGCATCTCCAGCATAGAAAATAGTAGACATCCACACACACAACTTGCACTCAGAGTGAATTACATGCACATCAGCAGCCAAGCAGGGGGGTGTGTTGTTGTATTACATGTGTTTGCTTTATTTTGTTTTATTTGTTGCATTAGGATGTTTGGGTTCAATAAAAAGCCACAAGACCAGAAACCCCTCCCCTGCAACACGCACCCCCTCCTGTCCCACCATCTGTCGGCATGCTCATTTCGTCCCCCCACCCACCACTCTGTCAGTGCGACCCACCCTGCTGGCTATTTGGGGTGCTGCCCTCAGGAGCTACCCATGCATGTCTTCCCAGCCCCTCAGCGGCAAATTCGGATGCTGACAAGGCGTGCTTTGGCTGTGCCCTTCTCCACCCTGAGGATGGGACATTTTATCTATGTGCTTTTAAGAAGTTTTTTAATTACAGGTTTATCAAACAACAAACAATTACCAGTGAGCAACAAGGCAGGAGGACTTCCCTTTCCCACATGGCAAGCGAAATGCTCTGGGTGCAACAGAGCTGAGTGACCCCGAAAGAAAGGGAGGATGGGTGCAGCGGAGGGGCCAGGAGAAAATAACGCCCTGCCTCCCACAGGTACGTTTGCCCTCTTCTCAGCCCCAGACAGCCGCCAGCTGGCAGCAGGGGCAGAGGTGAATGGGGGGGACCTGTATTTCGTGGCATGGGAACTGTGGCGATCATCCTGGTTCACCCAGCCGGAGATCCGAGAGAATTGGGGTCTGTGTCTCAGTGTATCATTTCAGCCGGTGAAACTAGCATCCTTAGCCCACACAGCGGACTTGGAGCTGGCTGAGATCCCTGCAGCGTGGTCAGGCAGGGGAGCTGCACAGGCGAGACTGTCGTCGAGCCACGCCAGCCTGCTTCCAAGTGGTGGCCCATGTAAGGCTGTACCCTTGTTCAGAACAAGAGGAAGGGGTGAAAGTTAGCGAAGAACTGGTGGGAGTTGCATTTCTTACCGCCGCAGTCAAGTACCTATTAATGACCCACCAGCCAGACCAGAACTCAAGGAAGTAGCTTAGTACCATTTAGGCTGTGAGTAAAGCATGGTGTCTTTTGCTCTCTCTGTGTGTGAAATCGTTGATCTTAGAGCAAAGGGATTTACGTTTGCTACTTTATTGATATCCTGATCACTGCTCACCTACTTATCTGTTTGCTCACTTTGACTGTTTGTTGTTTTCCAGTAAACCTACGGTTAAAAAGCATAAAAAGCACGTAGATAATACGTCCCATCCTCAGGATGGAAGAAGGGCACAACCAAAGCCTGCGCCTTACCAGCATCCGAATTTGCCAAAGGAGGGGCTGGGAAGATACTGAGAATGCCAGCTCCCAAGGGCAGCACCCAGCAATGCAAGAAGGGTGGGTGGCGGCGGAGTGGGTGGGGGAATGAAATGAGCATGCCGACAGATGGTACTGGGACAGGAGGGGAGTGCGTGTTGCAGGGGAAGTTTCTGGTCTTTTGGGTTTTGTGTACTTTAATTATCCAGAGACTAGGACTCTAAGAAGGAACAATAACTCCCAAAATCTTGTTTGTTACTAAGATGGAGTAAAGAATTTGGGTCAAAGGTGACTATTCTTGAAATTAGATGTTTTTTTACAGGTGTTTCTTCACCCATGAAGGCATAATAAAATATAGATAATCACCCCGCCCTTCCCACCCCCCACCCCCGGTTGATAAAGGCTACGCGGATACCACTGATGTTTCTCCATGGGGTACTTGGATGTTCGTTGCCAGGAAGTGGTGCATTTGCTCAGCGTGTGGTCATAAAGGCCTACCAAGCTCCCCTGAGTGGCTGGTCCAATCCCTTTGCCGATTAGGCATGTAAGTGGCCTTCCCTGCCCTGTTAGAACTACCTGGAAGGCAGCTGGACTACAGAGGCCACCCCTGGAGAGGCATATCATGCTGTAATGGCTGGCAGGCCAGGGGCAGGGGCGGGGGGCAAAGCAGCGCTCCTGTGTCCCTTGCAGGGAACATCCCAGAGAGAGACCTTGGGGCTCCCAACATTGCCCCTCCCTCCACTTTGCTCCCCAATAGTGTCTCCAATTAAGTGTTCTTAGTTGGTATTTTAGAAGATGCTGCCCTGATGGCATCTGGTCAGGCTTGGGCCACCCAGAAAAGAGGTCCTGGGAGGGGTCTCAGACACTAAAACGGGGCAACCCAAAGGCTAGGTGGACTGCCGGGCCTCATCCAGGGAAAGGAAAATACTCCTGGCAGCTCGACTTTGGCATTTAGAATTAGGCGCTTAGCTCTGGTCACACCCTTAAGCCAGAAAACTAAGCAGAAGTGAGAAGCCTTCTACCCAGGTTCAAAATCTCTTTCTTCCGAGGTCAACTTTGTCTCAAAGCGTCTCACGCTGTTTCAAGGGTCTGCGGCCCAAAGCGATCGGGTGCCCGGACTGAGAAGCCTCGAAGCTATTCAAATCTGTGACACCCATTTGAGAAAATCCAGGCTACATACCATGCCAGTGAGCAGGGGCTGGGAGACATCATGTGTGAACCAGTGGGAATGAGAGTCATAGTCTTGGGACGGGTGGGAAGGTCACAATGGTGGAGGTGGGGAGATTTTTGCCGGGCCTGACTAGCGCAGGTTCACCCACATGGCACACTTCTCTCATGTCTTGCGTGCATCAGCCCTCAGGCACATTTTAAATGGAAGTGCTTTTACACAAATGTAAACAAGATGGTGGTTTTCTTAACCAGATCCATCTACAATCATACAGCGAAAAAGGTAAGTAAAAATAATGTGACTTCATGACAACTATGAAATGCATTTGGAAGAGCTAATCCAGACATTATGCTCTTTCAGTCCCCAGGGAACACGGTGTATTGTGTGTTTGCAAGGCTCCCACATGAGTGGGATCCTGCTCCCCCTCCAGCCCCCCCCCCCCGCTGCTTCCGGGTGGGAGGGTCCCTCCTGGAATCCCCTTCTACTGCCAAGCACTTCCTGGTTCTTCCCTGAAACCTGGGGCCAGGGAGGGGCTGATGGAGCCATTAAGAACTCCCTCCGGCACAAGAAGGTACCGTCCATTATCTCAGCTTTGCAGCAGCAGGAAGTACTTAGTTTACAAGACAATTGCTGGGGACTGAAGCCAGCTCAGGAGGGTGTGGAAGACAGGGGCGTTTCAAGGCCCCCTCCCACTTGCAGGGAGGCCGTCCGAAACATTGCATTTTGAAGGGGGAGGAGGTTTTCGGCTCTGAGGAGAACTTCGGTTTTCCTCTTCTCCAATCCCTGCCTTATTCCCACAATATTGAAATATGCAGAGATTTTACACGACATGTGATACAGCTGAGCCCATTTGATTCCAGACCTTTTTGTGTCCAGGGGGGTGCTTCAAATCCCTGTTCCACAGCCAGGAGGACAGAAACTTTCCAGAAATGGCTTGGGGCTTCTTCTTGCTTGAGGAGGGTTGTGGCGTGTAAAGACTTGGGAAGTAGGAGCATGAGAACAGAAGATGCAAGAGACAGCGTGGCCTAGTGGTTAAGGTGTCCAGACTGGGGGCCTAGAAACCCTGGGCTCAAATCCCCACACAGGCCGTGGAAGCCCTGCTGCATGACCATGCAGGACAGATGCCTGCTCTCCAGCCCTAACCCTGGCTAATTATTTGGATGAGAGACCTCCCAGGAATACCAGGGGTTGCTGACATGGCAAAGTACCCCCTGCGGTCTTGGCCCTCGAAAAGGCTAGCAGGGGCTGCCAAGAATCAACTGAGACTTGACCTTTAAAAAAAAAAAAGAGAGAAAAGAAAAAAGGTTCTTGCACTTTTCCTTGTCAGATAATTTCTTAACTTTCTCTGGAAGAGTATGTTGTGACACCTTCACTTGAGAAGCAGCTACACGCTGTGACCGGCAAGGCCAACTTCTGAACCTGGTGGGAATTCTTCCATGAGGCTCACCGGTGGGGGAGTGCCGGGTGGACCTCAAACATAAGTAAAGGAAGGGCTCCTAAACAGGCCAAATGTTTCACCAGCTGCACAGAATGGCTCCCCTTGAGGCTTACCAGCTGACCCCTCATTGCTGAGCCTCCGACAATACATGCTACTGGTTGTGTCCAGGGTTTGGTGTACTGGACGTTGCTGTGAGAAACTTAGCCAGGGGTCTGCTCCCACCCTGATGGTTTGCACACGATGCAAGTATTTGTTTCTCTGGCATTATGATGCTGTTTGGGACCAGGCGACACACACACCTGCAGAGAGAGAGGGGGCCAATGCTGGGCCAGAAAGCCCCTTGAGAGAGGAGTGTTTAGGCACTTGTGACCTTGTAGTCTCTCCCAACTCTATGATTCTGTGCCCCACCCAGCTGAGTGGCCCCTTCCAGCAAGCACTCTTTCCCTTCCCTTCTGCATTTCAGCCATCAGAGCATCTCCCTGTTGATGGCTCCCTTCTCCCTTTGGCAGACGGGGGGGCCCAGGCTTCCCTCAGGGGAGGAATGTGTGGCAGCCAAGAAAAAGGGGGCTTTAAAGGGACATGGGGGGGGGGCTGCAAAGAAAGAGCCACCACAGTCTACATTATTATCCTGGCTTTAGTAATCGGGCTGAAATAGGGTAAAAACAGGTCTTAATTTTCTTGAGGGCAGAGATGTAACTTTGATTGGATGTGCTCCCTCTCCCTGACAGAGTCATTGAAAACCAGTCGAGCTTGACCAACTTGATTTGGGATGACACAGCATCAAGAACCCTTGGAGAGCTGAAGAACCTGTGAGTGTATGGACTGCCTTTTCCAGTGGCACCCCCACCCCACCTTGTCTCTCCTGGTTTGCAGGGGAGAAGGAGAAGAGAGGGCCAGTTGGATCGAAGGGGGCCTATTCAGTGGCCCAGGAGCACATAGCATAGGGAGCTTTCCATACAGACTGGAGGCTTACATTTGAATAGATAGTGCCCCCCTGGGATCCACTTCCCCTCCACAAGCTAGGAGGAAGATGGACAAGATGTTCTCGAGTCCGGGACAGGATGGAAGATGAGCTGGTGAACCATCCTGGCCATTAGCTTAGAACAAGAGCCTCTTCCTCTCTTGCCATTTAAGATGAGTCCAAGAGGTAGCGGGCCGCCCTCCCCTCTTGGAGGCGCTTAATCCCTCCCAGCCCTTCAAGAGACTGCAGCTGCCAAATCACCGTTCCTGAGCCACACCATCGGCGTAGATCTGTGTGGCATCCAGCTGCCGCTTTCTCTATAGCAGTGCCCAGACCTCGGTACACCTTCCCATATAATGCTTTGGCACCAAATCCTAGAGTCTTTTAGAAGTTAGCCATCTTTGATTATCCAAAATTTTTGCATGACTACCCCCTTCTCTTAAAAAACCTTGCCCAGAAATCTCATCTCTTGTGTCCTGTGCCAAATTTGTCAGTGGTTTTTTTGATGGTGGTAAGACATCTCAAAAGGGATACAGCCCTTACAGCCCGGTCGCTTTGGACTTGTGCATGATACATGTTCAGTGCTGCTGAGACATGGAATCAAGGGGCCAGACAAATACCCTTTTAAAGAAATAGGAGCTTCCGACCTGCAGTTCAGACAGGGACCATCTCTCCAACCGTCTTCCACCAGCTGACCTGTTGAATCCCATGTTCCCATTTGATCTAGGAATCACCGGAATGTGTAGCACATTGTTGTTTTTTCCAGAGGAGCAAGAGGGTGTCCCAGCCCACCTGCGGGACTCTGGCATTGTCTGCAGCTGCTCCTCTTTCTCCAGACCAGATCATAGGACTCTGCTCTGCCATTCAGAGTGCAATTGCAACAGGAGGCAGAGCCACAGTGGGGAGGCATCCTGAGAACTCTGACCCATACAGGAGCACACCTAACGTGATCCCCTCTTCCAGACTTCCAAGAAGAAACAGGTGAGGGGCAGGGGTGTGCACTCTGGTGCCCCAGATGTGCATAGCCAATTTGGCAGGGAGCTGATGGGAATGCATCTAGTCCATGCACATCTGGGGCACTAGAGTTGGACACCTCTGGGTTAGGGGATCCATTTCAGGTATGCCCAGGTACAACCCAGCAAAGAGTTGGCACTGCCTGGGAAGCTCTCTGGCACATGTGGGCCCATCTTCTGAGTTCCTAGCTGCCTCTTTCTCTTTCCAAAGGGGGCGGAAGATCTCCCTAGCGCTTCATGATGACTTCCAGCATTCCGGGCTATATTCCTAGGATCTTGCTTTGAGGGGGCCCTTGGGAGGCCTTGATGGGGAATAGAGTGCTGTCTTAAAGTGTCACACAGATTTCCAACCTATTTCCAACCTACAGAGAACTCAGTGTGGAAAAACAGCCGACCTAAAATGCAAAAGCGGCCCCTGCAGCGCCTTGGCATTCTGTAGAACTCCAGAGGTGGGACAAAAGGGAGGAGCTTCGACCACTTCAGTCGGGTTTTATTCCCTTTGTTGCAGGACCATCTCTAGGAGGCAGCTGCAGAAGTCCCATTGCACCCGATACTTCCAGACCAGCTCGGGCTTCGATCTACCTGTGCCAGGTCAGAGCGGCCACCTCAGAAGCAGACCCTAACTTCACGTTGTCGCTTCTTGTCTTTAAGAGCGTGGGGGGCATGGGGGGGGCAGAAGGGCACCTCCATTAGCTCCCCAGCCTCAAATTCCACCATCTTGCAAAGTGGAAGTGCATAAAATAGAAGCCATCAAAGGCCGTGGGAGGGAGTAGAGAAGCATCGCTGAGAGTATTTCTGCCTTGTGAAAGCCCCCCCAACTTCCTTTCTCTCGACCAATTTGGGGGGGCTGCTCCTACCAGCCAGTGGGCAGGCTGCCAGTGAACACCAGAGCAGGAGTTGATTATGGCTGCAGCTGTGGGACTGACCCCACCGTGGCCAGGGTGCCCCCCCCCAAATCTGGGGCCTCATGAGTCGGGAGAGGGGCAGGAGCTTCGTTGCCACCTTGAACTGACGGCCACTCCTCCTTGTCTGGCAACACAGGCAGCAAATGCAGCCAGCCAGCCCCCACCCCCACCCCCACCCCCACCCCCTTTGGCTCTACCGGTCAGGAAGAATCCTGCGCATGGCCTTGCAGGGGGTGGGGAGCATTCCTTGCAGGCCCCAAAATGGGCTTCATTCACAAAACCAGGGGGGCGCTGGGCCACCTGCAAAGTGAGCACCTCTTGATCCTCAGATGCCGCCTCAGGCTGCCTCCATCGTGGCTGCAGCTGTTTAGCTCCTGGATCCTGTGATTCAGCACACGCACACGCACACACTGTGGCTGTGACTGTGTGTCTGGAGGCATGACTGTCAAGGACCCCAACACACCTCTGGGAGGGGCTGTGCAAACAGCTGTCCTGGAGAGACAGGAAGCCCATCCCTGCATTTTGGTGGGCAAGGGGGCAATGGGGGGGGGCGGATCTTACCTCCGACAGGGCCCTGAGGCATGCGAGCAGCAGAAGCTCATTTGGACAAAGGGAAGTCCGAGGAGCCCCCCCCCCCCCCGCTAACGGTAAAGGGGTCCCCCCTGTGCCATGCCTGACCCATGGGGTGACGTCACCCCACGACGTTTACTGGGCAGACTATGTTTCGGGGGTGGTTTACTGTCCCTCCAGCCCCTGGAGGCATCTGGGGCAGTGCTGGAAATGCGCTCCTCGAGGTCCCCTGCCGCAGGACTCCCCCACCCCACCCCCCCTCCGGTCAAGACAGCCCGGCTGGGGAGCCATGAATCCTGGCTGGTGTGGCCGCGCTCTGGGGGCCTCGTGGTGCCTGAGCAGCGGGGCCTCCCTGCCCCATGGACGCCCGCCGCCTCGTCCAGCCCAAATCCAGGTCTGGCGTCTGGGGGGGGGGGGGG